>NC_061866.1:20769428-20929428 GCF_907164915.1 Impatiens glandulifera
TAAATAAATTAATTATTAGCCTATACAAAATTAAGTAATTATATATATATAATGAGAGAGAAAATAAAAACTGAAATTAATTAGAAAATATATTATAAATAAATTAGTAATTATGGAAATATAATTATGATAGGAGAGAGAAACTCATATAAAATGATGAAACTAATAATTATATTATGGAAGAAATATATATATATATATATTTATTTATTATGAAATAAATGTATATATATATTAAGAGAGAGAAAATAATTAACATAATTAAATTAGGAAAGAGAAATGACTTGATTTGTGGATGATTGTGGAGAGGGCGTGTTTTTCACCTCCAACATTTTAAATTAAGCGTCATTAGTTATATATAGATTAACAAAATTAAACATATTTAATTTGATAATTGTTTTTCAAGCCATTAAATGTTAATTACATTATTAACAAAATAATTTAATTATTTGGATCAAATTTCACTTTAATTCACGTTTGAATTTTATGTGAATTTCGTTTGAATTTCATTTGATTTTATTTACCCAAATTCTCATTTCCATTCATTAATGGAATTTATGAATTAGTTTAAAATTCCAACAATCCCCCACATTAATGGAAATTGAAAGATTAACCCGGTGAAAGGTTCAACAGTTGAATTCTACATAGGATAGGTAGGTGTAACCCTTTGAACCTTCCCTTATGAAAGTATATAACTTTATTAGCCGATTAGTAGACTCGATGTCCTTGAACTATTCTGCCATTTGTGTAAACGATTACACACTTTCACATAAAATTCTCCTTAATACATGTCAAGTTCTCATGGTTGTGTCCATTTTGGCTATGGAACACGTGCCTGGTTCTGTGAGAGGGTCTAGAATTGAGCCGTACAATTCTTTCGAAGCGGCCCCACTTCTCCCTCACATAGGTGATCTATTTTCTCACAAAGAATCATTAAAAGCGATATGCTTATCCTCGTCAAAATATATATTGTTTCGTTATAAGATTAATCCTCAACAATAACTTTCCAAGTTAGTATAATTAGGTTGTCCCATTGAACCTAGTTCTTGGGATCTCCAGTCTGCATAGGTTGGGTTTTCCTTCATATCAACTTATAGTAGGCTGATGTCTTATAAGACTTCAAACTATCTCTCTATTCTATAATTTGATTAGTGGATCCACAATGTTATCTTTGACTTACATAGTCAAATTTGATAACTCCATTAGAGAGTATAGTCTAATGACATTATGTCTAAGACGTGTATGTCTAGACTTGTCATTGACTCTAAGTTTATCTAATTTCAAATTATTATTACAATAATTAGAAATTTCTGATAATCTTGGAATATCTTCTAATAAGAAGCATAGTCATTCGTACATGCTTACCATTTAAACATTTTATTTTTTATGAAAATATTGTTTACTTGGCTAACTAGTAGACAAAATATCTTTGAACTATTCTGTCTTCGTGTAAACGATTATATATTTTACATAAAAATATTTTATTTTTCGACATAAGTCAAAAATATAGATTATAACGTTTAATCTATCCATCATAAGTTTATTAGAAGATTTCCATACGTAGATTGCACTTCTAAGTGTAAACATATTCACTTTAAGACGTAAAGTCTTTCATTTAATAATATCAATATATCATTTGATAACAACATGATATTTCGTTTAGTGCAATTCATATCCTTTATGGATTTAACCATTTTTATCGCAATTTTCAACGATAAAAATATCGTACAAAAGACACGTAATGAAATAATTTTCATTGTCTTCATGATATATATAATTGTCACATTCACTTTTTAATAAAAGTATGATCAAATTTTCATATTATTATTATAAAATTTGTTATAAGTCATATCAAGACTTTATAAACTTTCTTTTTCATTTATTTCATAAAATTCTTTTGAAGACATTGGTTCTTCAAAATTTTATGAAAATAATGTCTAAATATGACACGTTTCTTGATTTCAAAATCCTCAAATCTAAAATATCGATTTGAACACCAACTTAGCAAATATAAACAAGACATTTCTTGTTATTTTATTTCTTTTTATAAAGTTGCGCAACTTTATCTTTTATAGAGAACATGTTTCTCTAACAACAAATTATTTTAACATTTATCATAATATACACAATCATTTTTGTGTTATAATCAATAAAAATATTTGCCCCCACATTCGTGTTGGTATCCTTTTTAAATCACACACATTTGTATAATTTAAATCAATGATTCTCTAATCAAAAAATTGTCACACAATTCTTTTACAAATTTCTTTTGTTATACTTATATGAATAATATAACTATATCATAAATAATTAATTGAATAAAATATAATTTCTATACAAGAGATTAGAATGTTTATTCATATATAAATCGTTCTTCACATAATCTCCACATAAGAAATTTAATCAATTAAAATATTTATTTCAACACTTAATTTCTATAAAAGAAATTAGAATATTTAATCAAATAAATATTCACCAAATCATATGATTTTACAAAAAAATCATAATGTTTCAAGCATCTTTGGCCAAAGCCGCTTAAACATTTATTTTCGGTTGCACGTTTGCATACCGCAATATCGGCACGTTTGCCACATTATTCTCAAATCAAACAAGACTTTCCTTGTAATTGTTTGATTTCAAGATTATCAAATTAAGTAAGTCTTTATGATGCAATTGAACAATGTATATCAAATATATTATATTAAACCAAAATTAATATATCCATATATATATGATATTATATATTATTGCTTCTTTCATTTTAGTCACCACAATGACAAAACAACTATAATATATATAGTCAATAACATAGAAACGTAATTAGATAAATAATATGTCATATATATTTAAACAAATATATATAAACTTTCATATATATATAAAAATACATTTATAAAATACATAATAATTAATAGAATGTTGACCGTTTAACTTTAATCAAATATAAAACTAACTAATTATAAGTATTCATGTCATCAATTATTTGTTTCTTAATTAATTAGATGACCTTTAACATTCTATAACAAATATTTGTCAATCAAAAATATATAGTTTTGTGACAAAATTCAGAATTATCTATTAAAATAAAATAGATTAAAAATAAATCTTTATTTATATATGTATATAAATTTTTAGATAATCATACTTATTATGAATGAACATGAATCATCATATTATTAGCTAATATGCATGATATATATAAATAATCACTTAGCAATATAATCAAATAAAACATAACTACAAACGTACCTCATGTCTTAATCGAAGTAATTACATTATCGTGTTATGAACGATAATCAACGTGAAACGACAATGCTCAAAACAAATCTAGGTGGATCATTCTCACCGAGATAATTTTTGCGAAAATATTTCGACTTACATAATTGTCTCTTTCAATGTATGATTAGAATAAGTTCTAACACAAACAACTTATTTAATCTTAAGAAATTAAAATTTCTATGCTCAATTTATTTCATAATTTCTACATAAGAAATTATAATGATTTCATCATTCATAATTAATGTCATTTAGACAAATCGTGTTTTTTTTTTATATAAGAAGACCTCATTCATCTTCAACATCATGGGATAGAGTCATTTTAAAAGTCTGATTTCTACCAAGAAATTATTGACTATCCATTCACATTAATGACTAAAGTCATTTTAACTAGTCTGATTTCTATCAAGAAATTATTGACTATCCATTCATCTCATAATTTCTACACAAGAAATTGGAATGGGGATTCGAACTAGGGACCTTTCGCCTCCTCACACCCTTGCGTCTGAACTTTAAACCACTGTGCCAATGCACCCTTTTATTGTTGTATTACTGTTTACGACCTTTTGTCTTCTCTTAGTATCATAATCAAACGGTAAATATATAAGACAATTTATATGTACGTATATAAATAGACTATATTTCGTTAATAATCAACATATCACATTCTTATTAATTATCACGCTTAATTAATTTAAGAATGTATATATATTATAATTAATTATTTTAAAACTGAAACCATATGTTTCAATTATAATTAATTTTAATTACTATTAAATATAACCACAAATTTTATTTTATTTTGAAAATTACAAGTTAACCTTTTAGTTACCTTTTTATTTATTAATAATAATAATTCTAGTAACTCTCAAACTTTTAATGAAAAAGAAAACAGATTATTGTTTTCTAAATTATTTTCAAGATAACATTTGTATATTGAATATACAATTTTTTTTCTTGAGAAAATTTATATGTCAAACATATATCAGCTTAAAAAATTAAGCTTTTAATAATACAAGAAAAATATTAAAATTTAACATTATACGTGTATAATAAAGACTTATCTTTATTAGTTGATTCTTCTTCTTATTAAGATGAATAATTTCAACTTGTCGAAATGAGCCATCATCTCTTTTGCAACACCGCGACTCGTATTTGTGAAACATCAAAGACAAAAAAAATATATTCGATGGTGCAAGCTCTTAAATAGCTTAGCACAAAGAAACTGTTTTAAGATTGTTAGATATCTTGTCTTGAAAAATAACAGAAATATATATATAAATTATGTTACAAATATATGAAATAAATAAAATATATGAAAAACAATATCACCGAATAAATTGTTGATTCGAGGCATGTGCTTAGCACATTTCCCTTAAAACAGTTCCACCGTCTCCCCATGTGCTAGAGCTTATCACAGATAGCTGTCTCCCAGGGTACAACGAATCTAGTAGTGATTCAGCACCGAAATCACTACACAACGAGCTTTATAAAGTACCTGAACAATCACCGGGTTTCAACGGAAAAATCGAACAAAGAACTCGAAGAACACTCACAAAAACAAGAAGAAGACTCTTGGAATTCTAGAGTGAGAAAGAATGAAAATGAAGAAGTGTTTTTGATTAGAGATGAGAGGTTTTATATTGTTGAAAAGTTAAACTTTCATAAAAATAAAATCAACCATTAATCTTTGATCCAACGGCTGACCTTGATTGCCTCTTCATTGCCCTTTGTATTTTCTCTTCGATAGAAAATACACGTTACATGATTTTCTTGCTAATAAATTGATAGCAATAATATCATGAAGGTTACAATGACAATTAACAAAATTAAACATATTTAATTTGATAATTGTTTTTCAAGCCATTAAATGTTAATTACATTATTAACAAAATAATTTAATTATTTGGATCAAATTTCACTTTAATTCACGTTTGAATTTTATGTGAATTTCGTTTGAATTTCATTTGATTTTATTTACCCAAATTCTCATTTCCATTCATTAATGGAATTTATGAATTAGTTTAAAATTCCAACAGTAATGACCATCGTTCATTAATTCGGAAGTGAGATGGATATTTTCCGTACTCAATATACTTCTAGAGAGTATCATACCAGGATTTAACAATATTCTCACATGAAGTTACTACTCTATTTTCAAAAGCAAGTCGTTGCTTTTGTTGTATTCTAAGGGTTTGACTTTAATTCCGTCAGGAATTTGAGCCTTGGCGGCTTAAGTAGACAAGACATCACAAAACGATTTTGGCTTCTTGGAGTATAAACAAACGCTACAGGATCAAATTTGTTCATTAGTTTGGTCAGGTGGGCGTGGTAGGGTTTCAAATTTCCCCTTTCACTTGCCACGTGCGATTGACTTGGGATATAACCAAGTTAGAGTCACAAATGACTTCTAACTTGGTTACCCCTTTTTCATAAACCAACTCGAGACTTGAGAGAGATGCCTCATATTCAACCTCATTATTGTTGACGGGATAATCGAGTTTTATGGATATTGGGTTGTATCTCCCTTTCAGGCCAACTAACAAAATTCCAATTACGTAACCCTTCTTTCTAGAAGTTACATGCAACATCAATTTCTATGTTATTGATGTAATACTCATAATTCCCTCATCGGGGAATTCGAAATCGTCTTTTGACTCAACAATGATGGGTTGGTCAGCAAGGAAGTATGCATCAACACTTCCTTTCATAGACTTATGTACCATGTAGAATATGTCATATTCGGATAATATCATCATCCATTTGGCTAGCCTAGGTGACAGAAGTGTTCGTTCGAACAAGAAATGGATTGGGTCCAATCTTGATACCAAATTGATGAGGTGGGCTTGCAAGTAATGTCTCAACCTTTTGGTGACTCATGCTAGTGCCCAACAAATTTTCTCAACTGGAGTGTAATTAATTTCACATTCAGTCATCCTTTTACTAATATAGTACAAAACTGTTTCGAGTTTGTCCTCGTTTTCTTGAGCCAATAAGTTTTTCATGGTTGTGTATGTTATAATAAGGTACAAAATGAGATGAATGTTAGTTATGGGTAACATGAGTATGGGAAGGGATTTAAATAATCATTTATTCTGTCAAAGGCTTGCTGAAAGTTTTCATCCCATACGAACTTTTAGTCTTTCTTTAGTAGCTTAAATAACAGATCACATGTTAAGTTTGTTGATGAATTGACTAATATATAGGATTTTTCCAAAAAATCCTCGGAGCTCTCTTTCATTTCAAGGGACCGACATATTAGTGTTTTCTTCTATGTTAGAGGGATCGACTTCGATTCCCCTCTCTGTGATTAAGAAGCCTAGCGATTTACCAGATATGACTTTGAATGTACATTTCTTTAGGTTGAGTCGTAACTGATATTTCCCGATTCGTTGTAGGAATTTCTCAAGGTTTTGGACATATCATTCTCGATACTTCGATTTGACAATCATGTAGTCAACATAAACTTCCACTTCCTTGTGGATCATGTTGTGAAGGATCATAGTTGCTGCCCTTTAATAGGTGGCTCCCGCGTTCTTAATACTGAAAGGCATGACACGACAACAGAAGGTTCCTACTTTATATTATGAACATTGTATTTTCCTTGTCTTGTGGGGCCATTAAGATTTGGTTGTATCCCGAAAATCTGTCCATGAATGATAACAATTCATGATCGGTAACATGATCGACCAATATGTTGATGTGTGGTAGCGGGAAGTGATCTTTAGGCCTGAACTTATTTAAATCATGATAATTTACGCACAAACATATTTTCCCATTTTTCTTCACCACGAGGACTATGTTAGCTATCCATATAGGATATTCCACTACCTCGAGAAATCCAACTTCGAGTTACTTTCAGACTTCTTTTTTGATTTTGGTCACGACTTCCTCTTTCATCCATCTGAGCTTTTTCTTTTTATGGGTAAAACGGTTAATACCATTTCATTAAAAATCCCAAAAGTGGGAGGGTTAAGAATAAAATCTAGACAACCTTAGTTATAATTAAAGAATGACAATCAAAAAGCACTAAAGAAACTAATAAGTAGCATTCGCAGAAACAAACAACAAAGATTACAAACAAAAAGAATACAATCAAAAATATATCCTAACTACCTAATTAGGGTGTTTATTTTCATATAAATATGTTGATTCATAAGGCCTTCTTCCCCTTCCCCTTCCTTTTGCGATGTAACGAGATTGAATTGAAGAAGATGACGAGGCTTACTTATTCTCATTGTGTAATCTTTCTTTGTACGGACTTGTGCTAATTTGATAGATAAAGTTCTTTTTCAGGAATTCAAGGTTCTTATCTTTGTTGTCCTATACTTGAATTTCATGATTTTTACCTTTGTTTCCTTCAACATTAGTTTTGGTATCCTCTGTATTAGCCTTGGTATCCTCTACTTTAACTTGATTAGTCTGGGTATCTTCCTCTTTGTTTCCTCTACTACAACTTATCTTTTTTGAGAATCAACTTCAATATTCTTCCTCAACCTCTGTTTCATTACAACATTTATCCTCTTCTTAATTAGAGTCCCCTTTACCCTCTTTCCTATAATCACTTTGTTTTCTTTCTTTTTTCAGAGTCCTTATTGGCTTCAACTTCCTGCTCTTCCTCCACATTTTTCTCTTTGATGTTAGACTCCTCTGTTTTATTTTCCTACTTTTGCTTTATTGGCTTAACATCTATATATAGATGAATGTGATGTCGTGTGAATTTTGGATCGATGTATGACATATCCTTGTATGACCAAGAGATGATGTTTTTGTTGGCTTTCATTAACCCAACTAACTCCAAATGTTCTTGCGGGTTTAAACTTTGGTCGATCATTACGATGTGAGGATCGTCAGTCGTGTTTATATTTATTTCGATTGTCTTTTCTGTTGAAGAGACAATCTCGTCCTCGGTTTCTAAGAAATATTTAGTTTCGAAGTTTAAATTAGAGTAAAAGGAAAGGTCATTTCTATTCATACATTTAAAGTCAACTTCTAATGATACATCGAGGGGTTTATTACATGTAAGAAAAGATGATCTATCAAGATCATTATTCTTAGATTTCTTACAATGTACATTATTTGACATCTCTCTACACATGAGAGGATAAAGAGTTTTATTTTCGTCATTCAAAGTATCGATGAGTGAAAGGGGATCGGTTCCTTGGAGACTGGAAGAGCTGGCTTTCTAAGCTAGATCAATTGTCTTAGGAATCTGAGCCATGTTTTTCAGGGCGTCGCGCCAATAGTCCGTTATTTTCCTAATCACATAAACATAAGGGTTAGGATTATGAGGATAGTCTAAAAAGATTTCAAGACATGGAAAATGTCTTTATAAATCTAGATTGGTAAAGAGTTCATGGAAGTCAAAGAATAGGGTGATTTATCCTTCACATGTGAACTACCTATTCAATGTCAGCAGAATGGACATGGGTTGTTTGTATATCATTTTCTTGTGTATTTCTTCGAATCCTATAGGGACATATCCTAGATCGTGGCGGTCCATGTTGTAATAGGGTTGCGGAAATGATGACATTCCATTGGCGTTTGGGCCTAAGCCCATGCTAGGGAAATATCCCATTTGGAGCATCATTTTAATAGAGTTGAGGCTAAACGTACTAAAGTTAGGGTGTTTGGATGAGTCCTTACCTAATGGGACAATCAGACATATCTTGAACACGCTCAGTTCAACCTCGGGGGTGTCAATGTGGGTAGATCTAATGACTGTTGCGACATCAGTGTCATCATTGACCGTGATAACCTGGTCGTTGGCTATGAACCTAAACGTTTGATGCAGCATGGAGGTTAAAGCCTTGGCTTGGTACATCCATGGTCTTCCTATGATTAAATTATAGGAAGGTTGCATGTTAATGACGCAAAATTCAACTTAAAAGGAGATACCAACCACTCGGACAGTGCATTTGAGGCAACCCATTATCTCACAACGAGAGTCGTCAAAACCTATGATACACATGCCAGATGATATGATCTTGTCTCTAGATACGCCTACTTTCTCAAGAGTCCTCCAAGGAAATATGTTGATAGTAGATCCATTGTCTATTAAGACTATCGGGATGGTCTTTCCCTCCATTTACACAGAAATGTAGAGAACTTTGGCACAATCTAGTCCAGTTGTTGGAAGATCTTTGTTTTCGAAGCCAATCATATTATGTCGGAAACTAGCGGATATGATCCCTAATAGTTCCTTTGGGTTAGTGTTGTCATAGACTTTATCAGCCTTGCTTAACTTATTGAGGACTACTTTCCTATGCTCGATAGAGTATATTAGAATTTTCCATATAAAAATTTTAGTATTTTTCCTTCTAAGTTGACTCAAGAGGTTGTCTCTTGGGTTAAAATCTCTAGGCTTTCCATACTGATAGTTGTTAGGAAGTGGAAGGCACATTGGCCGTTGTGGTTTTCATGAAATTGGGTTGAAAATCCATTCCACCACGTGTTGTCGAGATGTGATTTAGGGCGTGGGTGTGGGTAGTCGTTTTTGACTTCCACCATTCAGAAGTTTTACCGGAAGGGGATTTAGGCTTCTTTTTGAGTTAGGGATAAATCATGTTGATTTCTGGTTCGTCGTCATAGATCAGGTCCAGTAGGGCATCAACATCAATTTTCACTTCATCGGGTGTGATCATGATGACTTGATGATCTAATAATAAATTTTTGGTTACTTCAGGCTTGAGGATGACATTTTGGTCAATCAGATCCTGAAGTAGATGTTTGAAGGTGCTATAATTATTAGTAACATGTCCCTTTTCTTGGTGATAATTACACCAAACATTCTCGTATTTTCCAAGAGTGTTTGTACGTTCTTGGGTTGAGAGGTATGATTAGATTCGTTTCTTGAAGAATTTTCACCACCTAACTCAAAGGCATTCCTAGGTCGTCATATCCTCTAGGAAGTCTAGGTTCCTTTGGAGGCGTGAGTTTAGTAGGGGTCGTGGTTCTTACCTTAGTTTGTGGAGGCTTACATGGGCTCTCCTTTTGAGGCGGTCGCTCCTGTTAGGTAGTTATTACCTAGTGTACTTCTATCTTTTCCTTTCTTGGGAAATGACTTGGAGGTGGGGAAGCTTTGACTATTTTTTTCTTTCTCGATTTCATCATCAAGAGTGTTGCCGACTTTTAGTAATTTCTTCATATTTTTGAAGGTTTTGATGGCAAATCCAACATAATATCATTTGTTAACGCATTCCAAGATCATATTAATATGTTGTTGTTCGCTTAGGAGTGAATCGATTTCCTTGGTGACAACTTTCCATCTTTCGATAAACATATAGAATTTCTCATTTCTCATTATTTGATATTCTTCAATCACTTTTTTGGTCGTTCTAGGTTGTGGTGTATAGAGAAGTAGTCTATGAACGTTGTAACCAATTCCTCGGTAATTTCTAGATATGATGCCTTTTGCTGGTGATACTAGGGTAGCGTAGAGTTATTGCAGACATATATATCTTGAAGAAAATACACATATTACTTTTTTGATGTATTTGGATTTGGCTGGCAATTTGACGCCTAATGGAATGATTGATCGTTCGGTAGTCTTCATGACATATTTCTAGTCATAGTGTTCCTTAGTGATTTTTCCCTTAACTATCTTGTCTATCTAGGCTTGCATCTCTGCCTTCATGGCCTGAACTTGAGACATCTAGCATTCATATTCTATTAGTGGTGGTTGTTCTGCTACCAGAATAGGTTTCCCATGTGGTTCTAAGGGGTTGAGTTCTTCCTCATGTATCTCGTGTTGGGCCTGTGTTGTTGGGTCAAAATCTTCGTCGGAGTCTTCGTAGAAAGAGACTTCCTCTTAATTATGAGGATTAACAAGACGTGGATTGGTGGAAGTGAACATAACCGAGATAGGTTGGGTAGTGAATCGAGAAGAATGTATGTTTTTGGATGTGGACGATATTTGATGATTAGTTAGAGCATTTGTGATCAGCATGAGTTGTTTTGTCACATGTTACAAATTTACCTTCATTTCCCTAAATTCGATTGTAGATACCGTTTCAAGTGTTGGGACTTCTTCGGCCATCTGGTGGCATATAAAACATTCGGTTTTTTGATCTCTCTTTCTTTGGACCGTGTCGGCTATCGCAGTCTTGGACTATTGCAAAGAGAAAAAGGTGAGCGTTTGCAATTTTAAAAAAGTACAATATAATGCATATGCATGTAAAATGATTCATAGAGAATGGATATCTCCTTTGTTATTCGAAAGCCAAACATAGAGTGTTTATACAAAACATATTCGTTAAATTTGTTACAAACATGTCTCTCTAGTTGGTATTTATAGAAAGAGTCTAAAAGGGAAAATGTGAATACTAAGGTTGTAGGCTTTTAGGTCATACTATAGCCTATTCCTACACTAGAAGCTTCCTGCTCTTTATTCCTCTTAACATGCTCGTATTCTTCGAGAATGACAAGTATGTAGTTCTTTAACTCTTTCAGGATGCCCATCAGGGAAGCGTTGTGCCACTTTTCGAGATATCCGACGTAGGCCATGTGGTTTATTGGATGTCTATGTCAATGACATTTCCCGTATAATGGGGCATAAAGTCACGACCAAACTGTTTGAACATGTTGTGGGTGTAGTAGGACATAACCCATTCCAAGCCCATAAGCATGATCAAGGGTTCATCATCCATCATGTATGCCATCTTCTTGATGGGATACCACATGAGTAATTCCCGAACTTCGTCTTCATTCACTATAAGAGGTCACGACAAAGCTTTTTTTATCCTTTGGTATTGAATAGAAGGGGACATGATGTCTTTGGGACATACTGGCGGAATAGATCCACGTTTGTCGAGCAACCAAATGTAGAGAATTAGGTTGAACCTATTTTGTTCACAGTAGAGATTAGGAATGAGTCATTCAAACCCATTAGCGTTTCAACTTGAATGATACATGAGGGGTCTTTGTTTCCCTTACGCATGTGGTATGCTATCTCCAAGATTTTGGAGAATGACTTGTCATCCGTTGGAGCCGTGATAAAGTGGGCCAACATGACCTTCATCATCATTAGGGAGGAGTCCATAATTAGGGGAACTTTTCCATTTATGACCTCCATCTTTGTCCATTTTTAGAAGTCGGTGACATTCTTCTTGAGGATTGTTTCGGATGTTATTTTGGTATATTCGTATTTCTCTTCTAATATCTGTCTTATGGACATTGATTCTACAAATGGTTTCAAATGTAGAACATTCTTGTTGTCCATTATTAGGATAACTTGGAAATCTTATATGGTTGGGCACAATTTCCTTTCTTCCATGAAGTGTACCCCTCCCACGGGGCTCCACCTCCTTTGCATTTACATCATGAAGGTGTGGTTTATCTTGAAGTTTATGAATCTCATGATGAAGGTTAGTCCATAGATCCCATGTTTATACTTGTTTTTGTGGAAGCTATCGATCCATGGGATCATTGCGCTATCCTTCAGCATGGACATCGTCTGTGATTGGGAGATTCAAAACATTTAAAAAAAGGCTGAAATAATAAATTGGGGCTTCTTATTAGGGACTATTTGCAATTTAGAACATCTTCTTTTGAACCTCACAATTTAAGGCTTCTTATTGGAGGTCAATTGCAATTTGGGACCTCTTCTTTCAAACCTTATAATTTTGGGCTCCTTATTGGAGCCAATTGCAATTTGGGACCTCTTATTTCGAGCCTCACAATTTGAGGCTCCGCATTGTTAGGTTTATACAAAATGGGTTTTTCCCTAGAGGACATGGACTTTCGTAAAAAAAGTATTACGTGGCCACGTTAGTATTATTTAGAATTAAATGTCACTATTAATTTTTTAATTATAAAAATCACATAATACATTTTATACGGACATTCATGTTCGTTAGGGCAAAACCCCATTTTGTACAAACCTGACAATGTGGAGCCCAAAATTGTGAGGTTCGAAAGAAGAGGTCCCAAATTACAATTGACTCTAATATTGAGCCCCAAATTGTGAAGTTCAAAAGAAGAGGTCCCAAATTACAATTATCCCCCAATAAGAAGTCCTAATCTGATATTTCGGCCTTTATAAAAATGTATTTGTTTTGAAGAAGGAACATGTTTGAGATGTTCATTTAAACTATACATGCATACACATAATACATATATAGTAGTCACATAATATATATGTTTGAGATGTTAATTTAAACTATACATGCATACACATAATACATATATAGTAGTCACATAAGGGTTATAGGGACGAGGTTTTAGTTGTTTGAGCACAACAAACAACCAGCTTGGTGGGAGTATCCAAGTGTTTTTGTACTAAGGGTAATCATAAGAAAGTATAATTTACTGATAGTGGAGGGGTAAAACCGTCACCTAAACTAGAGAATATCAACTAAATTGGGAATTTCCTCCACCTCCATAATGTCTACGTTCTATCAGACAGATCATTTCCAAAGGGTAAGGTCGATCCCTTTTATTATAGTTTTTCCTCTCGCAATATCACTCATTAGTAACAAGTTGTCATTTCTCATTGACTATCTTTACATATAGGTGTAGAATTACTAACACCAATCTTGTACTTCTTTGTATGTAATGTGAGGTTATGCACCCTTTGCAAATATAGGTATTTAATAGGGTAAAACTTATGCATCTCTTATGTGTTGTTCCTTTTGAGATATGCCTAATAAATTGAAAACGTGATACAAACATTTTTCAGGAGCCAGGTTTATGTTTTAGAGTTAAACATTTGATCCCTAGTAGAGTCGTTAGAAAAGCTGTAACCCCCGGAAAACCATTTATTCTCGGGGTGGCTTGAGGTTTGATAATTTCAAAATTGGTTTGCGTATTAGAAATCTTTTAAAATAAACATCATTTTAAAATTTTTAAATAATTCATATCAGCCTTTTAAATTAATTAAACATAATTAATTTGGGGTTCAAATTTAAATAATCCGGGGATTTGAAATAATCAAATAACAAATTGACTTTATGAAAAATCTGTGTTTTAAATTAATTAAAAATAATTAATTTAAATGATTATTCATTTGAAGATAGAGTCCCCAATTGATTTTTGAAAAATCAATAAAAAGGTGTATGTATACAAAAGTATTTTACATTAGAGATTCGTTTTTGGTTCGAAGTTTGGTAATACTCGAGAAAGTATTTTCGGGCTATGTCCTCCTTTCCCATTTCAAAAATGGTATCTACTTATAAACTTGGATTTTTAAAAATAGATTGTATAACGCTTTATTTTAATCAATTATTTTTACGGTCCTAGGCATGCATAATATTTAGCAATATTTAAAGAATTGTAACAACAATTACTTAAATATTGATACCTATTTTTGATGATGACTAAAGAGGAATATACCTGAAGAACACCTATTTCAAAGATATTAGGGTTTAAACATAAATATCAAATATGTCTTTATATAATAGTTTTTTTGTGGAAATATACAAAAAAATAATTTGAAATTAGTTTATAATTTTGTGGGATATTTAGAAAATGGTTTGAGACTCCAAAATTACAAAAATAATTTTGGAATTTGAAAAGGAGAACAAAACAGGCATTAGGACCGGTGACTTAGGTCCTAGGTTCATTTTTTCTATCGGGGGCCCTTGGTCCTAAGTTGGAAGCCTCTTGGTTGGGGCTTAAGATCCTTGATCAAGATGCATAAGTCCCTCGTTTCGGGGTTTAAATTATCGGTTGGGGTTTAAGGGTCCCTCGGTCGAGGTATGGAAACCATTGGTTATAGGTTTTGGAGTTCTCGGTCGAGTTTGAGACTCATCGGTCATATGTTTGGTTTCTCGCTCGGATGTAAAAATCTTCGGTCGGACCTCTCAGTCCTAGCTAAAGAACATCGGTCGAACCTCTTAGTCCTAACTGAAGAACTTCGGTCGGACCTCTCGGTCCTAATTAAAGAAATTCAGTGGGACCTCTCGGTCCTCAAGAACATCAAAATTGATGATTTTGAAATATTGATGGAGGCTTGGACTCTTTGACCCAAGGAACTGGCCGGGTAGCTTCATAATGCTCCTAGGAACATTTAAAATATCATCGAAATGTATCAATCGACCTGAGTGATGATCAATTTATTCATAACAGTTTTGACCAAAAATCGAGTTTTTGGTTTTTAAGTTATTTTAAAGGGTAATGAGCTTTTCAATAGATTCCTTAGACTTCATATGATTGATGTGTATCAAATTATAAACACTAAATGTTCATTTGGACCAATTTAAGAAATCAAAATTTTCATTTATTTTTATAATTTTAATTTTGATCAAACATGATCGGTATGGATCAAACACGATTCAAATAGTTGTTCAATATCATTATAAACATGTTGGGAAGCTTTTCAAGCTGATGTTCTTAAGGATTAACCCAAGAACATAAACCATTTGTTTTTTAATTTTCCAAATTCAAATTTGGGTTTTTATGTTTAAGATCGATTGATCGATCTTGGCTTCACAAAAAACTCATAAATGATCCTTAGATCGATTTCCAATAAAAAATTTAAGAACCAGACATCATACAAGATTTTAAAAACTGAAATATACAAATCTTAATTTTAAAGTGAAAGTATGAATTAAAGGGTGATTGAAAGCATACCAAGGATTGAAGAATACTCCTTAGACCTTAGGGAAGCTTTGGGGATGCTCATATCTAAGATTTAAGGCCTAATAAAAAGATTTTGAAAAATCCATAAGCTTGAGCTTTAATGGAGGATTATTTGTGAATCTTGAGAGCATATCTCTTATCTTCGGAATTGTCAAGGGAGGAAATGTATATCCTCCCGAAGTTGGTTGATACATCCAAGTGGCTTGAATAAGCCAAATAATATTTATGGTATTTTGGTTGTTCTTCCAGCTAGTTGCGGGAATAGGCCTTAATTAAGTCTAAGGTTATATGAGGAATGATCATCGTGGTAGGGTGATCTTTTCACCTTTCGAATTAGTCGAAATAGTTGACTATAGGCAAAGTTCCATCTTTAAGAAATCAAAGATGGAACCTATTCTTACCCCTCCGACGATCGCGATGAAAAAGACAATCGAATGATGAAACGACATCATTTTAGGCGAGAACGCAGATGCATAGTGGTACGTTGATGTTCCATTAGCATGTTGTTGCGATCCAGGCGTTCTGTCGCGTTTCATCTAACGAGCGTTAGCTGATTAACTGTTACGCAAGCGCGTTCCTTCGTCTATAGTGGGCGACGCAGATGCTTCTCAAGCGTTGGATGAAAATCCAACACCTATCTAATGGTTGTTATTTCCGTTGTAGCAATCATTTTGAATTTCGGCTACACCCGATTACATATTTATTTTTTATTTAAAATCTTAAGTGTTTATTTGAAATTGATTTTTCTTTCACCCTTTTGGGTTTAATTTCAATATTTTAAAATACACAAAATATTTAATATAATTATGTCAAATATTTTGCCAATTTTTCTTTTAATATTTTTGGGTTACATAAATAATTTTTTGGGATGAAATTCTTAACATATAAATTCTAAATTATTTATTTTAATCCCTTAATTTTTCTAAAATTATTTTGAGATAAAATGAGTATAACATTTATCCCAAATAATTTTATTTACTTTATTTGGTCATTATCCTTAATTAATTAGATCGAAATTATCATAATAAATTAATATAATTAATTCTTTAATTAGATTTTTGGCATTAGGGTTAATTACTTTTAATTTATCTATTTGAAAATAAATCAAAATAATTATTTTAATTTTATAAATTGGATATATAGATTTTAAGTGCTTACATGAACTTGAATTTTCGTTTTCTTGGATTTTTTGAAGGAGAATCGTAATTGTGATACTAGTCTACTAGGGGTCTCTTGGAATCATCTTGAATCGATTGTAAGTCTTCATATGTAGTTATAATACAAGTTCTCAACTCATATTTGTTTTTACATATTCAAGTTTTATCCACTTGTTCTCATTTTCTATGTTTGATTTAATTGCATATATAAGTTTTAATTGATGTAAGGAAACTTTCTATCGGTTTAGAATTGAACAATTCAAATTAACACGAATTTTCGTCTAATTGAATTTTAGTTTCAAATATTGGGATAATATTTTCGGGCTCTTTCTCGAAGATAAAAATCCAATAATACTCTAAAAAATTATAATTGATTTAAATTGGTTTTGGGTTATTGTAATTACTCTAAGGGCTTGTTTAAGGAAATGACTTTTTGGGTTTTACCTGGGTTTTATCTTAAAAACTCTTGTTTGGTAAAAATTGGTTTTTAAAATTTGAAGACTAATTTACCTTTTGACTTTAAAGGTTATGGTGTAGGTGAGAGAATGATGGTTTAAAAAGAGAAGATAAAATTATAGGGTAGTTTTTGCTATTTAAATGATAAAATTATTTGATTTGATGGTTGAGTTTGGGGATAAAAACTGGGTTTTATCCCAAAACACTTTCATCAGCTCTAAGTATAATATCAAGAAAATAAAAATGAAATTATGAATATCGATTTTAAAAAAGTGAACGTGTTTAAAGGCATTTAAAATGAGTCAAGAACGGTCTAGCCAAGTTCCCGAGACCTTAAGAAAATACCGAGTACTCTTAGAATGTAAATTGATGTATTGAATCAAGAGTTTAATTTTCCCGACATATTATTAATTTTCCAATGAATCTCCAATCATAAGCCTTTCGTTTTATTACCAACGTAGACGAATTCTTCATGAGTTTTAGAATTAACGTGTGTTCGTGGTTTTAAGTTTAGATTCATATATTGGAAACTAAAATTTTCTCCTAAATATATACTAGAAGATGCAACCTCTTGTTCATCATTTTGCTCATCCGACCGAGATTTCCTAAATACCGACCGAGAGAGTATGTCAAGTAGGGAGTCCGACTACAAAAATTCTACACTTGGCATGTCTCCTAACTGAGGAGTTAATGTCAATAAGAAGAGGAAATTAAGGGTCGTCTAGGGACAGGGCCGGCCCTGGGGTAAGGCAACCAATGCACTTGCATAGGGCCCCCCACTTTTATAGGGCCTCCATTTTTTTTATATTTAATAATATTATATTATTAATATTATTTTTTCCTCTTTTTTCTCCTTTAATATTAAATATATATTATAAAAATAATTTTTATATCTCCTTTTTAGTCTCGTATTATAATATATTAATTATTTATATTTTATTTTATTAATTAAAATTAAATTTTTTTTTTACTATTTTAGGGCGCCCCAAAATTTAAATTTGCATAGGGCCTCAAAATCTCAGGGCCGGCCCTGTCTAGGGATTTGAACACCAGACCCCTAGCCCCCAACTTCGGCCTATTACGCTTCCCGAACTAAAGTCCCGACCTCCTTCAATCGTAGATGACTCCCGAACCGCGCCCAAGGCTCTTGAAGAGAATATCCCTCCTTGAAGCTAAACCCAATCTCTAGGCCTATTAGCTAAGGCCCACATCACTTCCCAGACCAAAAACCAAGCCTCAAACGTTCAGATGCTTCCTGAACTGTGCCCAAGGCTTTCGAAGCTATGATCAACTCCGACACTAAGCCTATTCTTAATTTCTTAGGACTTGTTTTCTTTCTAGTTGTTTATTTTAATTCTGTTAACATATTAAAATACCTTAAACGATTTTTAAAAGATCTAAAAAAATAATATGAATTATAATATTTTTCTTAATAGATTGAAAAATCAATTTAATTTTGGGGATCATTTAAGAAGTTTGCTCTATTTTCATCAACTTCTTGAACATATAACTTGAGTTTAATAAATATAGAAAATATAGGAAAAATTCTAAATGATTCTTATATTTTTTATAATTTTTCTTGATATTAATTTCTACTTGTAATGCTTTTAGATTTGAACACTTTCTTTCCTAATGAAATATGTATCTCGATATTAATTTCTTCTAGCTATGTACAATTATCTTAGGTACATTTGACGCATATTTATGGACAAAGAGGGCATGACCCTTAGATGTGTGCTAGAATTAAGACTAGGAACTTGCACTTTTAGAATTTTGTAGACACCCTATTTTTATACTCAAATAATTAAAATAAATATACCTAGTGCAGTCAAGTATGATGACTATACTTGATTGCTGGACCGGGAGACAAAAAATAGAAACATCATTCCATATCCGGTAGTTTGACTAGTTTAACAACTCCAAGTAGAGTCAAGTTACACTACCACCACTTTCCATATCGAATAACAACGATACCTTCTTCACCAATATAACCAAAGCTCTGATACCATGTAACGAAGTCACAATCAGGACTTCGATGATCGAACCGTGAAAAAACTTATTAGAAAGTGAATAAACACTTTAGAGAATGAAACAAACTTGAATGAAATTATGTCTATTGAACTTGTTGAAATAAGAATACGATTACAAATTTTATAAAGTAAACAAAAGTTAGACGTTAAACTAAGAGACTTGAAAAGTCTCATTAACTAGAGATAAGACCAAGAGACTTGGACAATCCAAGAGACTCTTAAATAACAAAAAGACACATTAATTATTATTATTATTGCTTTAATTTCTAACAGTTGTCTCTTAAACAAAAAAAAAATCGTTAATTTAAACACAATATATACTTTATATCTAATTTTGTATATGCACCTAATTTAGAAAAAAAACAAATTAAATCTTTTAATCTTAATAAATTTGATCTTCTTTTGTATAGTACTCATCCTTATGTTAACTTTTAGAGTGATCGGTTTTGACCGAGGTCTAATCTTGCGGTGCAATAAAATAAAATTATAACTATTTAATATTTGGGCTCACTAGGCCCAATATGTGACATAAATATATGATCTTAGTTAGGATTTTATACACATAACATCAGCCATTTTTCATTTTTACTTTTTTAGTTGTAATCTTCTATTGATAACATAGTGACAAGTTTCATCATCTGCCCATAGTTTTCCCATTTGGGATTTCAACGTAAATTTTATGTTATTTACGTGCTTTTTTTTATTACTCGTATCTCTTATTTATCTTGATTAGTCTCAAATTCATATCCATTTTTCAACAAATGGAATCAGAGCCTTATTTTTTTTTATTTTGAGACTATATCTATTTTTCAGAGATGTCAAGTATAAAATACGATATTTCGTTGTTGAATCGCAATACTAGGTTTTCTCTATGGCAAGATGCAAGTTCTTCTCGTTGACATAGATTTGGACAAAACTTTATTATGGTTTGATAAAATTCCTAGTTTGTGGAAAATAGAAGAAAAGAGAGGATGAATCGCAAGGTTATGTCTAACATACATCTTCATCTCTCGAACAATATTCTACATGATATTTTAAAGGAGACACGTGTTGCTGGGTTATGACTAAATTAGAACAGTTATGTATGATAAAAAGTCTTACTAGTAAGTTGTATATGAAGCAATCAATTATATTTTCATCATATGCTGGAAGGCACGTCTCTATAAGAGCATTATCATCATTTAAACAAACTGCTTATTTGAAAGTCTTAGAATGCAAGTATGATGATAAAGATTTAACTTTGATATTACTTTGTTTTTTTCCCACATTGTAGTTTATGTTTCGTGATACTATTTTATTTAGTTGTGATGTTGTCACAATGAATGATGTTTGTTATAAGTTTTGAAAGGCTCTGCCATTTTAGGTGATGTTGTCTTCGCATTGTGGCATATGCAACTTGGTCATATGTGAGAATGACATGACCGAATCAAGAAAACGAGGACTTCTTGATGGACAAGGTGTTACCATATTAAAGTTTTGTGAACATTGTGTCCTTGGAAAGTAGAAAATAGTTAAGTTCTCTAAGGACATCCACAATACTAAAGGAACAGTGAATTATATTCACTCTAATCTCTAGGGACCCTCTAGGGTGTCTTCTATGAGTGGTTTTTATTATATGTTAACAATTATTGATGATTTTTCCAGAAAAATGGGTCTTCTTCTTGAAACAAAAGAGTAATGTGTTCTCTAACCTTAAGGGGTAGAATACTATGATTAAGAAAATATAGAGAAACCAATAAAATTATTGCATACTAATAATGGTTTAAAATTATTTTCTAAAGAGTTCAATGCTCTATGCAGAACAAAAAGAATCGTAAAGTACCACACCATGCCAAATTATCCACATCATAATGGTGTGACAGAGAGAATGGATAAAACTTTGATGGAGAAGGTACATTGTATGCTCCTTAATATTGATTTATCAAAGTATTTTTAGGCTGAAGTTGCAGCTTTAACATGTTTCCTCGTCAACCGCTCTTTATCGACTTCAATTAATAAATAGATTCTATAAAAAAGGTATGATGTGATATTCGTTATAGTTATTCCGACTTAAGATTTTTTGGTTATTCTTCGTATGCTCATGTTGATCAAAGAAAAATGGAGACTCATTCTATGAAGTGTATTTTTATTGGTTATAAATCATGTGTAAAGGGTACAAACTATGGTGTCTAGAAATTAGAAATGTAATAATTGTTGAGATGTTACTTTCGATGAAACGCCTATATTTTATGATAGATCCTTCATATCTTTTTGCGATAAAATTTAGCAAAAATTTAGAACATCTTCTGATAAGATTTAACAATAATTTAACACTTATTTTAATAAGATTTAACAAGAATCTAGCACACATGTGTGTTGAAGTGTTCTTTGCCATTGTGGGTGAGTTTTAAATTCCGGGTAAATGGGTCAGAGTTTTCTGTTATGAAAATGGGTTAGAGTATAAATACTTTTTTTGGGTATTTTTCTCATAACATAGTAAGGTTGAGAGAGAGTGAATAGATCTAGGGTTTGTCTACTTCCTTCTTATTCTTTAGTTGATCTAGAGAGAAAGGTTGGGGGAGCTTTTGATTGTGGAGAATTCCAATCATTCCTAGTGTAATGACTTCTTTCATTTGAGAGTAGGGAATGTAAGTTTCTACTATTGACATTTCTTTGATTCAGTGAAACTTATCCCTCCCGTGGACGTAGGTCGATTTTGACCGAACCACGTATATTGCGTTGTTATTACTTTGTGCTATTTCAGTTCTTGGTAATCTATTTGTCGTCATAGACGATTTGGAAACTGATTTATTACAGGTTTGATTTCTAAGAAGATTCGTAGTTGTGCTGTTGCAAAACCCAACAGTGGTATCAAAGTAGTATTTATTGGTTATGTTTGGAGTAGAGTGCTCTACTAGTTACTTGACGAAATTCAAAGAGGAGATCAACGGTTTCTTTCCTAGGGTTTTTTTCAGTTGTTAAGGCAGTAATAATGGGGAAATCTAAACGTGATATGGTGAGTCTGAATGGTACAAACTACCGACAATAGAAACTAATGATTAGTGATTTGTTAGTTTTAGATGATTTGAATGATGAAATTGAAAATGAGGGATTAGACTTGAGACTACAAAAGAGGCTGATTGGAAAAATACAGATAGAAAGGCATACAGCTTTATTCATTCCGAGGTTGGTGTAAATGTTGTGCATCATGTTGAGAATGAGACTACGACATATGTTGTATGGAGAAAAGTTGAAGCTCTCTACGCTTGGAGGTCAACAGAGAATAAAGTAGCCCTAGTATGAAGGCTAGTGAATCTGAAGTACATTGATAATAAATCAATTGCTGAGCACTTGAATGTTTTTCAAAATATTTTGAATCAGCTGAGTAGTATGAAGATAAACTTTGATGATGAGGTGCAAGCACTTTTAGTCCTTGGATATTTGCCTACAAGTTGGGAGACACTTATTATCTCTCAGAAACTCAACACCAAATGGTAATGTCAACATGGCATTTATCACCAGTTCCTTACTTGATGAGGAGAATCGAAAGGGGGATAAGCCCTCTAAGTCTGATATGTTGGTGACTAATAGAGAAAGATCAAAGGATAATAGAAGTGGTTCGATCAGGGGTAAGTCTAGAAGCAAGTCTAGAGCTCCAAAGAAGGATGGTATTTTCCATTACTGTGGTAAATTGGGTCATTGGAAAAACGAGTGCTGAAAATTTAAAAATGATAAAGTGAAGGGTACGGTGAAACCTAGAGAAAAGAAAGAACAGAGTGTAAATACATCTTCTTATGCTTTAGATGGTGAACTGACATATACTTATAACTGTCAAGATTCCTGTCTTAGCACATCTTCAAATGAAATAGCATGGATTATTGATACAGGTGCCTCATTCCATATTAGTCCACACAAAGGTTACTTTCAGTCCTACAAAGATGATGATTATGGTGAGGTCCGCATGGGTAACAATGGTTTGCCCAAGATAGTTGGTCTTAGTGATGTTAAAATCGAGACAAACATGGGTTGTTTCCTGATATTGAGAGATGTAAGATATGTTCCTGATTTGTGAATTAATTTTATTTCAGCAGGTAAGCTCGATGATAGAGGCTATCATAATGTTTTTAGTGGTGTAGCATGGAAGCTAAGCAAGGGTTCATTGGTTGTTGCGCGAGGTAAGAAATATTGTTCCTTATACAAGACAAATTTAAAAATTGTCTATGATGCATCATATTTTGTCGTGATGGAGTCATCCTCTGAGTTGTGTTACAAGAGAATAGGTCACATTAGAGAAAATGGGCTGAATGTTTTGATTAATAGGAATGTGTTGCCGAATATCAAGGATGATCATCTTGGAAATTGTGAGCATTGCTTGAAGGGTAAGAAGAACAGAGTCTCCTTCAGTAAGTCGAAAATGGAACTGAAAAAGAATGTCCTTGAACTGGTCCATATAGATGTTTGTGGTCCTATGAAGATTAAATCCATAGGTGGTGCTTCTTATTTTGTAACATTCATAGACGATGCATCTAGGAAGGTTTGGGCCTATGATATAAAGTCCAAGGATGAGGTTGCAGCAAGGTTTGAGTTCTTTCACAAGCTGGTTGAAAGAAAGACAGAAAGAAAACTGATGAGGGTGCGGTCAGATAATGGGAAAGAGTACATAGGCTCATTTGATGATTATTACATAGAGTAGGGTATTCAACATGAATAGATTGTGCCCAAGACTCCACAACAAAATGGAGTGGAAGAGAGGATGAACAGAACCATGTTAGAACGGATGAGGAGTATGCTTTCCCATGCCAAGTTGGCTAAGCATTTTTGGGCTGAATCCATGAGCACTACAGTGTATGTGATTAATCGTTCTCCCTCCAAACCATTGAATAATAAGTGTGCAGAAAGCGTCTGGTCAGGTAAAATATTAATTATGACTATTTACGCGTTTTTAGTTGTAGAGCTTTTGTGCATGATCCAAAAGATGAAACTTCTAAGCTAGATGTAAAAACCAGGCAATTCATATTTTTTGGTTATGGTGATGAAAAGTGGGGATACATATGTTATGAACCAGTTGACAAGAAGGTTTTGAGAAGCTGAGATATGATATTTCTTGAAGATCAGACTATTGAGAATTTTAAAGATGGTGAAAATCTTGATGCATACATACGTGATCTTTCTGGTCTTGAGTTGTCTCATGATGTTGAGGAGACAAGGCCAAATGTAGCTTCAGACTCAGATAGTGATTATGATGTTCCTAGGGTCAAGCTATTGGCCATGGAAATGATACTGAAACTGATCTTGGTGATAATATTGAGGCTGATTTTTAAGTTCAACAAGAAGATGGAAATCAACAAAATCAACAAATAGAGGTACTTAGGAGGTCTACTAGGAGAAAAGATCAAGTTCTAAGTACTAGCTTCCATTGATGAAGAGATGAAGTCGTCGCTAAAAAATGGCACATATGAACTAGTTGAAAGACTAAAGAACATAAAAGTATTACAAAATAAATGGGTGTACAATATCAAGCAAGAAGGTAATGATAGATAGACAAGATACAAGGCTAGGCTGGTTTTCAATGGTTTTGGGCAGAGACATAGAATCGATTATGATGAGATTTTCTCACCGGTAGTGAAGATGACTTTTATCCAGGTGGTGTTAGGTCTAACTGCTTGTATGGATCTTGAGGTTGAACAACTTGATGTAAAGACTGTATTTCTCCATGGTGATTTGGATGAAGATGTTTATATAGAGAAACATGAAGGTTACAATAAGAAAGGTGAGGAAAGTAAGGTGTGTAAACTTGTCAAAAGTCTGTACGGTTTGAAGCAAGCACCAAGGCAGTGGTATCTTAAGTTTGAGTCGTTCATGACCATCTATGGGTTCATGAAGACATCTATAGATCACTGTGTCTTTGTGCAAAAGTTTTATTCTAATGATTTTATTATACTTCCCATATGTGTTGATGACATGTTGATTGTAGGGAGAGACAAGCTCAAGATTGCCAAGTTGAAAAAGATTTTGCTAAGTCTTTTTAGATGAAAGACTTGGGTCAAGCAAGACAATTCTTGGAATGCAGGTCATTCGTGATCGGGTGAAGAAAATGCTATGGCTGTCTCAAGAGAGATATATTGAGAAGATTCTAAAACGATTATGTATGGACAAGGCAAAGCTAGTTGCTTGTCCATTATCTATACACTTGAAAATAAACAAGAAAATGTCTCCCAAGGATGAAGAGGAAAAACAAGAAATGTGCAGTGTTCCATATGCTTCAACAATAGGTAGTCTGATGTATGCAATGGTCTATACAAGACTAGATATAACTAATGCGGTTAGAGTAGTTAGTCGTTTCCTTTTAAATCCTAGTAAGACACACTGGGAAGTAGTTAAATGGATAATGATATATCGTTAAGGGACCTCCAAATACGTTTTGTGTTATGGTACTAGAAAGCCACATGTTGAAGGGTTTTCTAATTTAGATATGAGTGGTGATATTGATACAATGAGATCAACTTCAGGGTATCTATTTACTTTTGAAGGAGTAAATGTATCATGACAGTCTCATCTATAGAAATGTGTTGCTTTGTCTACTACAGAAGCTGAATGTATTACCATTAAATGTTGTAAGGAAATGAGATGGATGAATGAATTATTGAAGGAAACGGGTATAACACAAGACATGTTCGTGGTGTTTAGTGACTCACAAAGTGATATACATGTGAGCAAAAATCCAAGTTTCCATTCACATTCAAAACACATCTAAATAAGGTACCATTGGATCCGTGAAGTGCTCAAGAAGGAGTTATACTTGAAGAAATTGCATACAGATGAGAATGGGTCAGATATGATGACAAAGGGCTTGCCAATAGGCAAGCATGAGATATGTTATGCCAAAACTGGAATGATTCTGGTAGGAGTGTCACGATAATGAATGTTTATAGCAACATTCTCCTATGGCTCGGAAGGGGGGAAATTGTTGATGTGTTTCTTTCCATTGCGGGTGGGTTTTAAATTCCGGGTAAACGGGTCAGGATTTTCTGTTATGAAAACGGGTTAGAGTATAAATATTTTTTGGGTATTTTTCTCAAAATATAGTAAGGTTTAGAGAGAGTAAACAGATCTAGAGATTTTCTACTTCCTTCTTATTCTTAGGCTGATCTAGAGAGAGAGAGGTTGGGGGAGCTTTTGATTATGGAGGATTTTAATCATTCCCAGTGTAATCACTTCTTTCATTTGAGAGCAGGACATGTATGTTTCTACTATTGACATTTCTTTGATTTAGTGAAACTTATCCCTCCCGTGAACATAAGTCGATTTTGATCGAACCACGTATATTGCATTGTTATTGCTTTGTGCTATTTCAGTTCTTGGTAATCTGTTTGTCGTCATAGACGATTTGGAAACTGATTTTTTACAGATTTGATTTCTAAAAAGATTTGTAGTTTTTCTGTTGCAAAACCATACAATGTGGAGTTTGAGAGTGTATCAGAAACCTACAACACCACCGTCAACTACACCAGAGTTGTCTGATACTTTACCGCCGACTACATCACCACAACATTCTATTTCTATGTACATTCCTAGACGTGATGTTAGACGTTCTCCAAGACTCATTGAAGCTGATTTATTATTCATGCATTGAGTGTTGCATAAGATATTTATTTTTATGAAGAACATTATTCATATTCTGATTTGTCATTTATGATGACTCTAATAGATAGATGATTATCATGCAAGAAGAGATTGAATCTCTTCATAAGAATGGTACGTGGAATCTCGTAAAATATATAATGATATTCGTTGTAAGTGGGTGTATAAAATAAAAGAAAATAAAATTAGAATTAAAGATGTAAGGTTTAAAGCAAGGTTGGTTATAAAAGGTGACAATCATATTATGGGGATTAATTATACTAACGTGTTTTCTCATGTTGTGAAGCTTACTTCGATTCGAGTATCATTTGGTATCGTGGCGATTCATAATTTAGAGTTTAAGCAGATAGATGTGAAGATTGCATTTATATACGGGGATCTAGATGAGAACATCTATATGCATCAAATTGAGGGATTTATAGTCTTAAGACAAGAAGACTGTAAATGTTATTTGAAGAAATCCCTCTGTGGTTTAAAACAATCGCCAATATTATGATATAAAAGATTTGATTATTTTATGATCACTCATTACATCAAACAAAGCGATTTTAATAGTTGTGTCTATTTTAAAACTGGTAATGATGACTCGTTTGTTTATTTCGACCTATATGGTGATGATATGTTGATAGCGGTTAATGATTAGAAGGAAATAAAGAAGGTAAAGATACAACTTGATTTTTTTTATATGAAAGATTTAGGAGCTGAAAATAAGATACTCATAATGGATATTTAGAGATGGAAAAATTAGAATATTATACCTATGTTAAAAAGGGTATATAATGAGAAATTCCTTCACTGGTTCATTATGAATGATGCTAGTCCTGTGAGTTCTTTAACAATTCAATTTAAACTCTCTTATGATTTATCACTATAGTTTAATGAGGATATCAACTATATGTCAAGAGTTCCATATTCTAGTGTAGTTGGATCACTTATATATAATGATTTGTACTTGACCAGTTTTGACATTTTCGGTAAGTGTAGTTAGCAGATATCTGTCAAATCTAGGTAAAATGCATTGGAGAGCAGTTCGGTAGATCTTACGTTATTTGAAAGGTTCAACAAATGCTCATCTATAGTTTGAGAGGATTATATATGGAGTTGTCAGTTATATTGACTTTGATTATGATATCGATCTTGATAGAAGAAGATCGCTTACATGTTTTATTTTTTGTATTGGCAGTTATGCGATTAGTTTGAAATCTACTCTACAAAGTACACACTGGTTGTCTACTACAAAGGCATAATACACAACCATTATATAACTTTGTAAAGAAGGTATTTGACTGAAATGTCTATTTATTGAATTCATGAAGGATTTATAAATGACGACAATATTATGTGATAGTCAACGTGTAATTTTTTTTACGAATGATCAGATGTTTTATGAAAGAACATAAGCACATTGATGTACAATATCATTTTGTACGTGATATTATTTCTTGTGGTAATATTGATGTGAGCAATATTAGTATTGTTGATAATCTTGCTAATATGATGACGAAGGTGCTCTCCATATCTAAGTTTGAGTATTGCTCAAACTTAATTGGTCTTGGTTGTTGAGTAAGGCCATTGGGGACTTTCGGAATAAGTGGAGATTATTATGATGTTGTCTATATTTTGAAGATCAAATTTTCTTTTGACATAATAGATTTGTGTCAATGTAGAAGTTGTTAGATTATGGTGACCTAAATGGATTTTATCTGGGGCCTAGACCTAGACTCATTATGTAATAAAATATAATCCTAATTATTTGATATTTAGGCTCACTAGGTCCAATTATGTGATTTATAAATATATGGTCTTAGTTAGGATTTTATACACAAAATATCAACCATTTTTCATTTTCTCTCTTTAAGTTATAATCAACATAGTGAAAACTTTCCTTCCTCTTCCTGTGATTTTCCTATTTTGAGTTTTCACGTAAATCTTATGTTATTTACATGTTTTTCATTATTATTAATCGCATGTCTCATTAATCTTGATTACTCTCAAATTTAAATTTGTTTTTCAACATTAATAAATCTAAAATAACAATAGAAAATTAAGTACAATATAATATTAATATTTAATCATACTAGTAATAATGATCAGACTTCTATAGAAGATCTTCAAATAGTTCATTCTAAGTTAGTATGGACAATCATGGCCAAATTAGGCCAAAGAGACGCTCGTAGGTAGATTGAGCTTAACAAGCATAGACGATAATGATGACTTTTTTTTAGAACTCTTGCTTTCGCTGCTCCTATGGAGTGTGAATAATCCCCGCGGGTTAAGCACATAGCCCGTAAACACACTTAACCATTTAACCAGGCACATAAATTGCCGTCTAACAGGCTAGAACCCAGGATCTCATGGAGACATGTGGGATATCCACCTCTTGTTGCCACTAAGCTATAAGAGGAGATGATAATTATGACTTTGTCATGACCCGACTAATCATTTTTTGTAATAACAATTAATGTTCCATCTCGTTTAATTGTAATTAAAAAAATTTAATTTTTTAATGAAAATTCTTCATGATAGTTTAAATGTAAGTAGTATATAAATTTTGATATTCAATGGATATATTTTTGGAATAAATTTATTTTTCGAAAAGATTGATTGATTATAATTAATTTAATTATGATTATATAAACGCAAACACGTTATTTGATTAGAAGTACAATTCACATACAGTTTTTATCTGGTAGATGAGTATCAAATCATTTAAAAAATAAAGAAATAAATCATTCATTTCAATCACGAAAATACTACAATCTTAAATACTTGTAGATGCACATTTTTAGCCCAAAATATCGTCACAACTTACCTAAAATCAATAAATTATTCTTTCTTAATTAGAATATAAATTGGATAAATTCATTTAAGGGTTTCACAAGGTTTTAAAAAAGTTCATGAAAAATTGAAAAATAAAATTCTTTTAAGCAAAACGAAACAAAGTATAACATCAGAAAAAAAAAAGATGGAAAGGAAAAAAACAAAGACTATAGAGACGATTAACATGAACAAAATGTCTATAAGAAGAGACGATTGAGGCGTGCTTTCAAAAACGAATTTCATATATTGTCATAATAATGACGTTATGAATTATACACATCGGTCTAATACAATTGTTTTACGATAGTTTCTTTCTAGTCAAATAGTTCACTAAAAGATATTATGATAGTAATTTACTGATTTAGATCCTTCATATCTGCTGCATTGATCCAAATCTCACAATAACTATCGAGAAATTTTGACATCAGCCATTAAATTCAGTCATGTTCAAAAAATACTTCAAATACCCGTTATCCCATGACAATGAAAAAAATGTGAGATGTTTTTTCAGCCTCCATAAGACACATCCGTCAACGACAAGTCAGAATATAATATTTTTTCATACATATGTCGTCCGTCAAAATTCCATCATAAATAACACTCCAGGAAAAAGTCTCAAAAAGTTGAAGCCATCTAAATTAATTTTATTGACAGTGCTTCCGAGTTTATTCCTTATTCTTATTCTCTAAAACATCAATATAATTTCCATGACTCGTCTCATCAATGTTGGATAAAACAATAATGTAATTAGATAACACATTCCTTCATTATTGTCATACATAACAAATTCAATATAAACTTTTGTTGAATATGGTATCTATTAATGAAAAGTTTATGTATGTAGATATATTGTTGGAATTATCCGAATTAGGTCCTAATTTAAATTGTGAGAAATAAAATCTGAATGCGGAAGCATACATTAATTCATCTTCAGAATCTTCTCTTTCTTATAAAAGAAATAATCTTGAATCTTCTCGATCTTTCTTTAGACTTTTCTTAGATGGAATAGTTCTTCCAATTTGATGACTACACCATTAGTTTCTCTCTCTGTTGATGGGGACGCAAAGGAGAAATGATCGTACTTCAAATGGAGACCATTGCAATTATAAAATAACTAATATTATGTTAGTTATTATAATTTGGTAATTTCTAATTTAGCCCCTTCATAAAATTAGAAATGTCACTAAGGTATTCTCACTTTAAATTCATGACAAATACACACATAAACCATAAACTTAATTTCACATTAGATCACATTATTTTAGCTTATATTAAATATGACACTTGTACAATTATTTATTATACTAATGACCTCATAAATTCCAACAATCTCCAATTGGATCACGTTTGTACAAAAATAAATATATCAATCGTAATGCGCCTGAAGTTTTTGTGTCATCTCAATCATATATTGTATAAACAATTTTATCAATTAATTATATTAATATAGGACCAAAGAGCTCGTCATTATATTTAAGCACAACTAGACACAACAATGATCACATAAATCAATACAATAATTGACAAATCATATAATGAATGTAATGAATGAAAATTTCATGCAAGCTTATCTTTTCATGTTAATTTTTAGCTGGTCCTACTTGAGTTTAATGAGATCATACTTTAAAAATAATTATACAAAGTGTAATGAACTAATTAATAATTAATTTCTTATCAGACTAAAACCTCATAAATATCTACAAAATAACTAAACTAAAAGAAAATCAAACTAAAAACTCCCATTGAAGTTAGAGATCATCGATCTCTACGACACTCATCAAAGCAATATTCTCATGAAAGGCAATAGATGATAAACCCAAGGGGTCTATAACCAAGAAGTTTGTACATAAATATTTTATAGAAATTTATCCACTTTGAATAGTTTCTTTCACAAAAAGAAACCTAATGTCAATATCACCTAATGCTTAGTAACATGTCATAATTTCTGCTGAAATAGTGGATGAAGTCGTAAGTATTTATTTAACATTTCTTCAAGAAATGACTAAACCAACTAGACTAAAATATAACTCGAAGTGGATTTAAAATTGTTTTAGCATCCTGTAAGATCGGAGTCAGAAAGAAAGAAATAATAATGAGAATAGACAGTATTCATCAACCTCTTCAGTTCATTCCCCTTTCATTGTAAGAGAAAGGGGAAGGAGAATAGGAAGGACAAGGGGAAGAGGAAAAAGAAGACAACATGTTGAAACAATAGGTTAATATGGAAATAAAAATCCTGATTGGGATAATTAGGATTTAATACAGTTTGTAATATATTTTTCTTGTATGTTTGTTACTTATTAGGTTCTTTAGGATCGTTTGATTGTCATCCTTTAATCATGACTAAGATTTTTCTAGTTTTGATTATTGACCCTCCCACTTTTTGGATTTTAATGAAATGGTTTTAACCGTTTTCCCCCAAAAAAAGACCGGAGTCAGAATACATAGTGATCTCAAGACTATCCGACCTCCTATAAGTGCGCATCATTTAATTCTTAGTTCTTTTCAAATATCTCATAATTATTGGGCTATTTAATGTCAATAAACATTTGTTCCAAACAAAACACTGCCCATATACCATAAATATGTATTTACTCCCACTGAACTTGTGATACATAAAACATCAATTGAATTCACCTTAAAACCAAAAGAGAGAATTATCTTGTGAAATTTATGATACCACTAACGATTCGCTTCTCTAAGTCCATAAATGATTTTCTTTAATTTATAAACCATAATAATTTAGTCTCTCAACACAAAGTTTTCTTGTTGCACAAAATTATTTTTCAATGTCTCTATTGAAAAACTCCTTAACATCTATTACGATGAAGCTCCATATCAAAATATGCAACGAGTACCATAAATTGTCCTTCATTTGAATAAACTGGATTGTCACAAAGACACTTAATTTTGAGGTTATTGAGTTTGCAATTAATTAATTTAATCAACACTATCTTTTTACTCTTCATTTCTGACCTTTATCATCAATAGGAATTAAATCCTTACCAATGTCAAAAATATTTGAGTATAAATCAAATATTCCTCAATAGGTATTATTGATCTAAATTATTTTCTAAAACAAAATCAATTTTCTCCCTTCAAACTCAATATCCTCAAAAGAATATTGCAGTATCGTCTAAAAATAACTATTTTTAACTTGACATCATAAAATCACTTAGAATATTCAATAAAGTAGATGCTCACATTTATAAACTTAAAAATAATTAAATTTAAATAATGATTTATCTAATCTCAAAATACCTAATGCAATATTAATATCAAGTCTTATGACAATAATATTAATTGATAATAGTATTTTGGTGTAATGATCAAACATTAATAAAATGACATGTCAAATAATTAATTGAATGGATTAATTATTCGCATAAATAAGACTTTATATTTATAACATATTTATTATCACATCATACGTATTGATCTGTCAATTAATTATCAACTTTTGGGCCAAATAATATAATCACATGAATTACACAATAATACCATTCAAAATTTTCTTGAATCAATTTCAACAAAAAATATGACTTTGGTGATTATTTGTATCAATCAATACAATCCAAATAATTAACAATAATATCATTAATTTTAATTTTGATGTCATATTATTGTTTATGAATATTTAATAATAATTAGGAAGATTCCCGTGCGATTTACACGAATAAAATATAAATAAAATAAATTTAATAAAAAAACTAATAATAATATGTATTCAATGTTTAAAATTTTTAACAAATCATGAGGAATATATTAAAATAAAAATTATAACCCTCTCATTTCACATTTTATTCATTTCAGTAAAACAACTTATCTTCTCACATATCTCATCACATATTTTTTCCGAATGAACCTCTCATCTCGTGACCTTACACTTTCACTTTGGTCAATCAAATATTTGATTCATATTTTTTAAAATTTTACACCGTGACCTCACACTTTGATCAATAAAATACTTTATTCATATTTTTTTAACCATTTTCAATAATAAAAGAGAAGAAATATAAAGTTTACCACGAGTCAAAAGAGGGAGTGGAATCTCCTTTGAAATTCATCTGCTCCAACTCGAAATCATTAACGTTAAAGTTGTCACTCTATGTTTGCGGATCGAGGATCGCTCATCTAGTGCAGAATAGTGTCTCGTTCGTCCAAAACCCTAGCAGAAAAGTTAAAGAATGAATAGGTGAGAGACGGAAAAGTAAAAGAAGTAATATGTGAGAGAAATAAAAGCATTACAAAGATTTTTTATACCCATCTACAACAGAAGTAGAATATGTTGCATGCAACTTTTGTGCTCAATTGTTGTTGGTTAAACAGCAGTTGAGAGACTTTGGTATCCAGGAAAACGAGTCTCCTATCTTCTGTGACAACACCAGTGTTATCGCGATCACATATAACCCAATGTTGCACTCTCGGACGAAGCATATTGATATCCATCATAATTTCATCCAGAATCATGTTGCTCAGACACATATTCAATTGGAATATGTGCCAACGGATCAGCAAGTGGCCGACATCTTCACGAAGCCACTCCCCGAGACTAAGTTTTCTTATTTTTAAATATTTTGGGCCTTTTAGATCTAAATTAATTATAATTTAGTGTGCACAAATTGAGGGAGAAATTTGTTGATAAAGTGTGATAAGATAGACGTGTTAAGACGGATGTCTCAAATCTTGCTGAATAAAATAGTTGGCTGATGACACTATGTATCAGACGGGATGTGTTTAAGCAGCTTGCAATTTAAGTATAGTCAGATTCTAAGATGTTAGGTAGACGTCTGCTGACACTGTTGTTACTATAAGTTAGTAGACACCTTCCGAACAGAATTCTTACTTAGCCTAAATGTAATATATGCGGACAACACAATCAGTCGTATGTCTACAAGTGCTTTTCAGAAACCTCGTCTTAAGCCGAGTGGGATTGTATTAATTTTATTAATGCGTTGTCGTTTTATTTTCCCTCTTAGACAGTAAAACGATCACATTTCAAATTAATTTGAGGGAAATATTTATTTGATTTTACCTTATAAATACCTTGAATAACGAATAACATGAAGACACGTGTATGTCATGTCATTAAAATGTGACATGCACGCCTACGGGTTCATTAACACACGCATATCCTTATTGATGTGTTTTATTTTCTTATTAATGACGTCTTTTAATGGTGTATTTTATTTTCCTATTAATGACGTCTTTTAATCATGTCTTTTAAGACATGCATCCGTTAAATTCTATATAAAGGGTGCTCTACACGCCTAAGACGCTTCACTATTTCCTTACGTTTTCTAAACCCTAAAATCCTCTGGCTTTATTTCTAGAATATCAGTCGCTTTCTTCTTCATCTAAACCCTAATATGTCTAATCTAGTTTCTTTCACTCAAAACACAGTGTAGGTAGATTTCAAATCGGTGTATTCGTCAGGGCTGTCGGCGATGGTGGCGATGTTTAGAACCCTAGAGGCTTCCGACCTTATGAAGTTTCTAGGCGGTCCTTTCACTCTTCACGAACAGGAGGTTTGTGAGTTCTTTAAAATGGCAAAGCTGGTCGAAGACTCCATTACAGCAACAGTGAAAGATACTGAAATCTCTATGTCCGAAGATATTGTTGCCCAAATTCTTGGGCTTCAGACTGAAGGAAGAAGAAAAATTTCAAAATGGAGTTTTGTCTCCTTAGTGATATTATATTTAAGTCTCTCCAGGCGAGAGTATAGTCATTCGACGCCTACACCTAGAAGAGATTTAAGATCATGGTGGACATATCGAAGGGGATGGCTATCAATTGGTCGTCTGTCCTGTTCTCTACTCTAGGCTTGTTGGTGTCTATTCCAAAGAAGTAGAGTGTGGGCTTCTCAGTCCAACTCAATAGGGTTCTTGAGCACCTACAAGTGCCCTTGGGCAAAGGTGCCCATATCAACGTTAGCAGGGTGATGACCAGCAACACATTTGGGAACTAAATTATTAGGATGAAGGTGATTAAAGAAACCAAGTCCACTTCCTCCGCTCCATAGTCAAGTGGTCAACCGACCACTCAATCTAAGCGTCATACTCCCTCTGGACGTAAAACCCCAACAAAGAGGAGAAAGTTAATGGTACATGAGTCGACAGCAAGTTCAATAAACCAGAAGCGATCTTCTATCGGAAAAACCGCTAAGGTGTCTCCATTGCGAAGAAGGCTAAATTGGAGGAGTCTCCTACTACAGAGCTAACTCTCTTGGTAGCCCATGTTGCCTTCGAACGTTTCGCCTGCTGAGGCATCTATTGTGAATAAATCTGAAGATCCAGCGTCTACTGAGCCTGCTGGCAAGACTACTAATATTCCTGTAACAGAAACCTCTTCTAAGGTATCCTCCCAACCTATTGTTGTCATAGAGCCTACTATTGTTCCCATTGTGGAACCAATTACTGAACCGTCTTCTGAGTAAGCTTGTCTTATTATTGTTGATGAACATGTTGAGGACCTTGTTGAAGAGCTGTCCAAAGATCCAGCCAGTCCTGTAGCCGAGACAACAAGTGTTCAGACTCCTACTACATTGCAGACTATTGCCCCTCAACCTGAAGTTGTTGCTTTGAAGGCAGCAGTTCCCTTCTCTGAATTTTCTCTAGCAGTTATCTTAAGAGAAGTTCAAGATGTGCATGGTATTGTCTTCAAAGAACCTACTACTGCTACCAAGCCTGTTGAAGTTGCAGGTAAAGGTAAAGAACTCTTGGTTGATATTCCCGAATCTCTCTCGGAGGTGTAATAATCTCTTGACCTCATCATGGAGGAGGTTGAGTCCATTATCTCTAAGAGAATAGAAGCCTTTAACAAATGGTGTAGCATCAGACTCCATAGGAAGTTCAATGAAGTTATTCAAGGTGCTAATCTGAGTAAGTAATTGAAGACGCTGCTCAAGTTGGAGAAATCGGTCCACTATTGGACCTACAGCAAGCGTGTTCATGAAGCTCTTAAGAGAAGAGAGCTCATTGCTATAGTCGATAAAGGGCGTGCTCTATTTCCAATCCTCAACGAAAGGGAAGCCAATTTCAACCCTTTGGAAAGAACGACTGAGGTAGACAAAAAAGTTAACATTTGTGCTTTATTCATGGCACGGAGTCGTCCAAGATTGATGAAATGCATAAGGAGGCGTCCAATACTAAGTTGAATTGCTCGGATGCTGATGAGGAGCTAATTTTCGTTGAGAATTTGCAGCCTCCTCCTACTCGGTCTGTTGAGGATATTCATCATTTACACCTTCTCATTATTGAGCAATAGCAGCCTCCGTTAGTTGAAGAGCAGGCATCTCTTCACACTATTGAGCAGCAGTTTCCTATCACTACTGAGCAGCTCCCTGCATCTGAAGAGCAATAGAAACTTCTTTATGTTAAGAAGAAGTTGTCTCAAACAACTGAGCAGCAGTAGCTCTCCTCCTCTATTGAGAAGCTGGTCTCAAAAGCTACTGAGAAGGATTCCTCTTCTGCTCCTGAGCAACTCATCCCGTTTGAGCAGAAGTCATCTTTTGAGAAGGAGTCTTCCACGGCTGCTGAGCAGCTCTCAACTCATCTTTTTAAGAAGGCCTCTTCTATTCAATTAATCTTATCAGACAAGGAGACTTCTGAAGAGAACCGATTTTCTCCTTCTTCATCCAAGAAATCCTGCTTTAATAAAACTCTCAGTTCTGAAGAGGTGTCGGGATTTATCAAGGATTTGCACGATGAAATTGAAGGTGCAAACGACAAGTCTTGAGCTATGATTAATGCATGTATCTCGAGCTTCATCTCTAGATAAAGAACCAGAGTCGTCTGTCATTTAAGTAAGTTTACGTCCCTCCCCTCTTCGCTCTATCCCTAGTGGTTCCCACATTGTCTCTTCGGCCCCCAATTTCCCTGAGGAATCCTCTCAGGGAATGATCGATCTCCAAAACTTCCTTATTGAAGCTCTTGCGCCTATGCAGAAAAACATCAATACAATCTTTAGTAAGTTAGAGATTCTTGAAGAGTGAACTTCCTCGAACGCAAATGCTACTATAGAGGTAGCTCTGGCTCAAGGAAATTCAATCAAAGAGTTTTCGAGGACTTTGGGTGAAGTATCAATGATCATTAATTAGTTGTCCAGGATGAAGATCACTCTGGTCAAGAGCAACTTCGACCTCCACAATAAAATAAAGTCATCACTATGTAGGATCAGCCATCAACTACTCAAAATATCTAAATCCCTCAAGATAGCAGAAGCTGAGCGAATCAAAGATGCTGACGCAGTCGCTAAATGCTTCCAAGCTGAAAAGGATGTGGCTGCTGAAGTTGTTAGGTGGAAGAAGTTCTTGCGGTCAGGGTACTTAATCCAGGAGTAAGCCAGATCGAGGAGGTGGCCGAGGAGGAGGTCAAGGTGTAGATCGTGGAGGAGGTCGAGGAAGTAAAAGTTGATGGCATAATCTTCTCTTCGGCGAAGGCGAAGACGATCAAAACGAAGACTAAAGCTTCAAGAATTAAAATGGGGAATCTAAAACTTTGTATATTTTATGTTTCATAATTATATAAATATATTATTTACCTTTTAATTTCTTGTTCTTAATTTAATTTTAACTTAGTTTTAACATCATCAAAAATGGTGAAATTATTAGATTAAGTTAAATAAAAAAAGGAATATTAATTATTAGAGAAATAATCAATTAAGGAAAAATGCTTTAATTGATTTAATAAATATAAGTGAATAAGTTTAAATAAATACGAAATAGTTTAATTATGTGTCCATGAACAAACTAAGTTGTGTAAATTGTTTATGCACAAATACGTCTGAAGAAGCGCAAGAAGATGTCTTGCTTCAACAAACGTGTTGGTCAGAAGAAGTGCGAGAAGACGTCTTGCTTTAACAGACGTGTTAGTCTAAAGAAGCAGTAGAAGACGTTTTGCTTCTAATTAAGTATGTTTGGAAAGATGTTAGTGATAGGTAATGGTGAATTTATTATATTTATATGTTCTAGATGTCAAAAAAATTTCAAAATTAATAGTGACCAAAAAATTATTTGAATTTGAAATTGAAATTAATGAAATGAATTTAGGCATCAAATGTAATATTTTAAATATTCGTAATCTAATATATATATTTATATATTATTAATTATTATGGAGTACAAGTAAATATAATATGTTAAATATTTTTAATCTAATATATATATATATATATATATATATAATTTAGTATGAAGTACATCTAACTAAGTAATTGTTTTTCTTTTTACAAAATTTATTTGTCAAAAAAATATTAATCAAATCTTTATTTTAAATAATTAATTTTTTAAATTACATTTACATTAACATTTTATTAAAAAAAATCTTTTAAAATTAATTAAACTTTTAGATTACATATCAATACAATAAATTTTACACTTTAAAAATCACACACTTGGTTAAAGAGTTATATTTTTTCATTAGCTTGCAAGTTTAAAATATATATATATATATATATATAATATTTTTAATTTTATTTTTAACTGTTTTAAGTTTATGGGCGGGTTAACCCATAATCCGACCCAAGTATACATTTACTGTCACATAAATATTCAAATTAACCACAACTTTCGACCCGACAATTCGGACACTTTAAAAATTAAGCATCATTATATATATATATATATATAGATTAGTTAGTTAAAAGTTAAAGTTATATTATTAAAATATCCCGTGTTGATTTTAAAATATAAAGTGTTATTAGTCTAGTTGGTTAAAGGGTTGTACTTATTTTGTTAGGTTGCAAGTTTAAAACATATATATAGAGTTTTTAATTTTATTTTTAACCGTTTTAAGTTTATAGGCGGGTCAACCCACAATCCGACCCAAATATCCATTTACTCTCACATATATATCCACATTAACCACAGCTCTCGACCTGGCAATCTAGACACTATAAAAATTAAGCATCATTTTATATATAGATTAGTTAGTTAAAAAGTTGGACTTATATTGTTAAAATGTCCCGCGTTAATCTAATTTGTTGTTGAATTTAAAATATAAAGTGTTATTAGTCTACTTGGTTAAATGTTTGTACTTGTTTTCTTAGGATGCAAGTTCGAAACATACATATAGCATTTTTAATTTTATTTTTAACCGTTTTATGTTTATGGACGGGTTAACCCATAATCCGACCCAAGTATACATTTACTTTCACATATATATATATCCAAATTAATCACAACTCTCGACCCGGTAATCCCGACACTTTAAAAAATAAGTATCATTATATATATATAGATTAGTTAGTTAAAAAGTTGAACTTATATTTTTAAAATGTTTCACTCTCATTTAATTTGGTGTTGAATTTAAAATATAAAGTGTTATTAGCCTGGTTGGTTAAAGGGTTATACTTATTTTATTATGTTGCAAATTTAAAATATATATATATATATATAATATTTTTAATTTTATTTTTAATCGTTTTAAGTTTATGGGCGGGTAAACCCACAATCCGACTCAAATATCCATTTACTCTCACATATATATCCAAATTAACCACAGCTCTCGACCCAGTAATTCGAACACTTTCAAAATTAAGAATCATTATATATATTTTTGTTAGTTTAAAAGTTGAACGTATATTGTTATAATGTCTCGCGTTCATCTATTTTTAGTGTTGATTTTAAAATATAAATTGTTATTAGCCTAGTTGGTCAAAGGGTTGTACTTATTTTGTTAGGTTGCAAATTTGAAACATAAATATAGCATTTTTAATTTTATTTCTAACCGTTTTTAATTTATGGACGGGTCAACCCATAATTCGACCCAATTATTTATTTACTCTCACATATATATCCAAATTAACCACAACTCTTGACCTAGCAATCCGGACACTTTAAAAGTTAAACATCATTTTATATATAGATTAGTTAGTTAATAAGTTGAACTTATATTGTTAAAATGTCCCGCGTTCATCTAATTTAGTGTTCAATTTAAAATATAAAGTGTTATTAGCCTAGTTGGGTAAAGGATTGTACTTGTTTTGTTAGGTTGCAAATTCGAAACATACATATAAAATTTTTAATTTTATTTTTAACCGTTTTAAGTTTATGGGAGGGTCAACCCACAATCCGACCCAAGTATCCATTTACTCTCACATATATATCCAAATTAACCACAACTTTCGACTCAACAATTCGAATATTTTAAAAATTAAGCTTCATTATATATATTATTTAACAGTTCTTCTTTAACGAGACTTAATGAGAGAATGTTATCTTAATTATAATAATAACTTAACTAGTGAAAGAGATAATTCAAATATCTCTTCGTTATTCTTTATCTTATTATAATTAACATCATAAAATTTAATTTTAGTTCAAAATATATATGATTCTTATTCAAAAATAATTATATACATCTTTCTGATTTAAAATTTCAAATCAAAAATATATATTCTTACTTAGTAATATTATCAAAATTAATATATATATTCATAATAATATTGATATGATTTGAATTATCATAAATTTATATATATATAAATATATATATATATAAATTCATCTTCAGAATCTATTTTTAATCTTCTCGATCTTTCTTTAGACTTTTCTTAGATGGAATGGTTCTTCCTATTTCATCATATTTCAAATGGAGACCATTAGCGTTATAAAATAACCAACATTATGTTAGTTATTATAGTTTGGTCATTTCTAATTTAGCCTTTCATAAATTTAGAAACGTCACTTAGGTATCCTCACTTTATATTAATGACAAATAAACTCCACTGGTGAAAAAGGGGTCAAAACCGAGAGTTAAAACTCTCGGTTTTGACCCTATAACTTTCAGTGAAGACACCTTACCGAAGGTTTTAGTAACCCTCGCCATCCCTCGGTATTGACACTCTCGGGACTTCCATAAAGAGAAAAACCGAGAGTTATATGAAAACTTTCGGGTTTTTCTCTTTGTGGAAAAACCGAGGGTTTTACAAGAACTTTCGGTTTTTCTCTTTTGGAAAAACCGAGGGTTTTACAAAGACCTTTCGGTTTTTCTCTTTTGTGGAAAAACCGAGGGTTTTATAAAGACCTTTCGGTTTTCCTCTTTTTACAAATAACTTTCGGTTTTTCTCTGTGTGGAAAAACCGAGGGTTTTGCAAAGAACTTTCGGTTTTACCCGAAGAGTTAAAACCGAAAGTTTTGTAAATAACTCTCGGTTTTCCTCTTCGGGTAAAACCGAGAGTTTTCCACTAACTCTCTGTTTTCTCCTTTTCAAGAAAACCGAAAGTTATATTAAAACTCTCGGTTTTTACCCCGAAGAGGAAAACCGAAAGTTTTGTAAATAACTCTCGGTTTTCCTCTTTAGGATAAAAACCGAGGGTTTGTCATATAACTCTCGGTTTTCTCTTTGGCTAAAAACCGAGAGTTTTCTAATATCTCTCGTTTTTTCCAAAAAGAGAAAAACCGAGAGATTTCAATATTACTTTCGGTTTTTTCCCCTAAATTTTTAAAAATGTGCGGATTATTTTGCTCGTAACCAAAACCTAACCAAAACCTATTCAGCCAAACCAATATATTAATGATAAAAGAAATGCAGCATACATTAAACGATCACATTAATTGATCGTGAACATTACAAAATTCGAAACCAAACAAATATTCCGAACAATCTGTTATAAATTCAACTACTATAATGAAAACATGTTCATAATCGAAACAACCTTAGCTTGTGGGGGGAGGATGTGGTTGTTGCCTCATATATAATTCGATTCTCTCCATTCTCGCGTTCATCTCTGACTTCTCCCTCTCCATTTTTTCGGTAATCTCTAACTTCTCCCTCTCCATTCTTTCCACAATTTCTTGCTTTTCCGATTGCAATTCTTCCATTTTCCGCCTTCTTTCTTCATCTCTCTTCTCCAGTTCCTCCAGCTTGAGCTTCATCATTTGATTCTCTTCTAACAATCGCTCATTGTTTCGCTGTGAACTGTTTCCACTACGACGATCCTCACGAAAGTGTGTGGGCCGGACGCCTGATCCCATTCCGAACACTACCCCGTGTTTTTGTTGTCCGAACACCCTCTCCGTCAATTCAAAATCTGATATTCCCGGTTCGTTACTAACAACCTCTTCCATCTCAGCCTGCACAATTCAAATAAAATATCATTTATATAATAAAAAACTAGGCATATTCAATTCACTTACAATTTTCTCTTGCACGTGTTCGTCCGGGACGGGTGTTGGGTTTTCTTGTGTCGGTTTTGGTGTACGGGTCCTCTTGAATACTTCAATTACAGACGGTGGCCGTCCCATTTCAATCGCCTGTTGAAATAAATGATTTATATAATTAATAACAATTTTTATATTAAGTTATTACAAATAATGAACTTACCAACTCGTCTTCAATTTGTGCAAACGGTCTACTTCCCGTTCGATGAGGGAATTTCAGATTCTTCCGGTTCTTCATATTGGTAGAACTGTGTCTCTGTATTTGAAATAACAAATGAAGTTAGATTAATTAATATCAACTTTTATTTGAATTATGAAACCGTACCTTAAACGTTTCTGTGAAGAAATGGTTGCGACACACAAACTCCCAATCATCTCGATTGTAGTCCGGTGGAGGATTAGCCAGTACCGCCGCCTCGTCTCCGTTGTGGACGCGGATATAATTCTTGTTCAAATCCGACCGCCATCTATCCCATATCTGATTGGCGTGTCCCAACCCCGTCTTTCGAAAAGACTCAATGTCACCATTAGTCGCTTCGAACGGATCCTGAAATAAATAACATCCAAATGTTACAAATAATTATTTAATGACGTAATGTATAATCAAGTTATAAGTAGTACCTTGATAGCAATCCACAGTGAATCCAATTATTCTGCACTTAAAGCCTTCCACTTGAGAAGACGGTGTGAGACGGCTACGGGGTCCCGGATTATCGACCCCACATGTCTAGACCACCGTGTTCTTCCCACATCTGTACCGCCTGGCCTCCCATCCTTCTCTCTAAACGTTAGAGGGATCCTCGTCCCCGCTAGCCTCTTAGACAGCGCAATATTCTTGTTCTTCCCCCGTCTCTTGCGGGCAGAAGATTCTTCAAAATTATCAAAATCTTAATTAAATATGTCAATCAATTGAAACACTAACTAATTTGTAAACGAAATACCTGTCGATGATGGGTCGGGAGTGGTCCCGTGCTCCTCCTCGTCATCCTGCTCCTCGATAGGCTCCTCAAGACCCTCGTCTTCAGCCTCATCGCTAGGCAGGTTATCAGCGAATGTGCTCTCTATATACTCTGCGAGGTCATCAATATCGTCTTCAGTCTCGTATGTTCGGGGAGGCGTAGTAGCTATCGGGACCACAGGAATCGGTGGCTGGTCTCTCGAAGACGATCCTCGTTGCTTTAACGACTCGGATTGGGCAAGTAGGTTTTGGTAACTCTTATCCAATTTCTTGGGTGTCTTCCTCATACTCTTCCAAGTTGTTTTAGGAGCTTCAGACATTCTTAATTCACACCATTAATAAAAATGAGTGAATACTTGAAATAAAGTAGTAATAAAAATGACTATAAAGTTAAAAACATAATTAAATCTACCTAATTAATTAATCTGAACTATATGTTTGTAAACCGCGGTTTTATTTTTGTCACAATCTTCCAACCGGGTCGGGCTGACATATCAGGGGCGTAGAATACTTATTTTGCTTGACTCGCCAATATATACGGGTCTTGACTTTGCGTTTTCAATATTCGGTTTACATTTACACTTACGAAGCCATATTTATCCACTTTCACTCCTAGTTCCCCCGAGTGTGTATCAAACCACTTACACTTGAATAAAACAACTCGTTTGTGAGAATAGTATTGTAATTCGATTATATCCGTCAAAACTCCGTAGTATGACATAGTTTCAGATCCGTTGAATCCCTCAACAACCACCCCACTATTTTGAGTTGTCAAACCTTCGTCGTGTTTTTCTGTACAGAATTTGAATCCGTTTACTTTACACCAAACATACATAGACGAGTACATACTTGGACCTTCTCCTAAGATCTTGAGGTCTCTTGATATGTCGTTAATTTCTGCTAAATGGGCGACTTATATATGTATCCGAAATGTAGTTGTTAATATGAATAAGAAGAGTTAGGATATATGGTTTGTAATTTACTCACTCGATGCTTGAAATATGCGGCAAACGTTTCTCCACTTGACTCGTTGTTATAATCTCTGCAAATAGATCGAATGCTAATTAATAACACTCTTTAATGCTAATTAGTAACAGCAACTTTGAAACTTACATGTAAAAAGGTTCTACTTCGGGACAATTTTTCAAAATGTAAGAATGAGCTGTCACTCGATCTATATAATCCAAGTTGTATACTTTTCCGTTGGATAGGTCTTCCAATGATGCAAATATTGAAATCCCCGAGATTTCAGGTTGTGCATTTTCTTGATCTTGTTCCTCCATATACCTGGCACATAAGCTAATACTTTCGTTAACAAGATAGCTCTCGCTTATAGAGGCTTCGGGGTGATTATTATTCCGCAAATATCTTTTCATTGTACCCATGTAATGTTCAAAGGGATACATCCATCGATACTGAACAGGTCCTCCAAGCAAAGCCTCAAATGACAAGTGAACCGGGAGATGCATCATGATGTCGAAGATTGACGGCGGAAAAATCATTTCAAATTTGCAAAGTGTCAATGTAATATCCATGTACAATTGTTCCAGGTCCTCTTGAATCAACTCTTTGAAGCACAACAACCGAAAGAAACGAGACAAATTTACTAACGCATCATACAAGGACAAGCAACATTGTTTGGAACCATGAACCAATCGAAGGGATACCGTGTCGTTGTTACAACAAGGACAAGCAAATTTACCTTTCGTACTCCAGCCTGATAAATTCGCGTATGCGGGAAAGTCGTTAATGGTCCACAACAACGCAGCTCGCATGTTAAAGTATTGCGAGGTGTGTGCATCAAACGTTCTCACTCCTGTTTGCCACAGTTCATGCAACTCTTCGATCAATGGCTGAAGAAATATGTCAATTGCATCTCCCGGACTCTTTGGACCCGGAATTAACATAGATAAAATGAAATTGCTAGAATCCATGCAAGTCGTGGGTGACACATTATAAGGGACGAGAATTACCGGCCAAACACTGTATGATTTTTTTCCATTTGCAAATGGTTGAAACCCATCGCTTGATAAACCAAGTCTTACGTTTCGAGATTCTGAAGCAAAATCTGTAAAATTTTCATCAAACGTCTTCCAAGTTAAGGAATCAGCGGGGTGTCTCAACGTATCACTATCAACTCTTCCTTCTTTATGCCATCTCATCATTGGAGCCGTCTTTGAGGACATGTATAGTCTTTGCAGTCTTGGTATTAAAGGGAAATATCTCAACACCTTTTTTGGAATGAATTTCCCGTTTTGCTTCTCCCGAACTGTCCCACTTGTTTGGTCGACTTTCCATCTTGAAAGACCGCAAACTCTACACGAATCTTCATTTATGTCGTCCTTCCAAAATAGCATACAGTTGTTCTTACATGCGTCTATCTTGTCATATTTAAGCCCGATATCAGTAATGAATTTTTTACTTTCGTAGTATGAGTTTGGCAATTGAGCGTCAATCGGTAATATGTAGTCTTTAAGCAGACGCAGCAACATATCGAACGAAGAATTCGTCCATTGAAATACATTTTTTATGTGAAGTAGTTTCAGTAGTGCCGATGATTTCGTTATTCGAGCACCTTCATACAATGGCCGTTTGGAATCATCAAGCAATTTATAAAATCTTTGCGCATCTTCGACTGGTTCATCGTTGCTCGGGACGTCATTAACGTTGGGGAACATATCGTTTATAAATTCGTGCATATAACGTTCTTCGTTCACCTGTTCATTAACTGTATTATTCATCTCCTGTATCGGATCGTTGAATTCCGGCACGGCATCCTCCGACTGATCATCGTCGTCATCATCATCGTAGTCATCAGCATCTTCATCGACATCTTCATTAACCACTTGAGTAGTACGTCTCTTTTCTCCATGAAAATACCAATACTCATAATGGATATTTATTCCATAAACGATGAGGTGAGTCTTCACTTCGTCTATTTCCATAAACGGCGTGTTCAAGCATTTCACGCAGGGACATTTTACAGTTTGTCGGGATGTATTCCGAACAGCATACTCGAGGAATTTGTCAACACCTTCCTCGTAATCTGGATGATCTCGACGTAAGGTCATCCAGCTTTTATCGGGTACTTCCATATTTCTAATAAAATGGAAAACAACCCGCATTATTATTTACTTAAATTTGTCTAAATTAATTAGGGTTACATAATGTTAACATAATTTCTAACTAATCTATCATTATCCAACCAAAATTACACATAAACAAACAATAATAAAACCTAACATAAATCTAACTTAAATCTAAACATACATATATTCTAACATTATTTCATTCATACACATTTCAAAACCTATTTAAATTATAATTCAACATTATTTCATTCATACACATTTCAAACCTAATCTAATCTAACATAATCTAACATAATCTAACATAAATCAAACATAATACCTAATCTAACATACTTCAAATCTAACATAAATCAAACATGAAACTAACCTAACCATATAATAAACCAACAAGAACTAACCTTGCACAAATAGAGCGACGAAGAAGAGAAGCGAATGTAGATCGACGAGCGGGCAACGGGCGGCTTAAATTCCTAATCCTAACCTAATAACAATAACCAACATTAATATAACCAAATATTCAAACCAATAAATCTAATCAAATCAAACTCCAATCAAACATCAATCTAGCCAAAATCAAAATTTTAACCTAAAATTCTAACCTAAACTTCAATCATATCTAACCTAAATCAAACCTCAATTAAATAACAATCAAACCAACAAACATTCAACCAAACATATATCAAATCAATCGAATAAAATAATCAATCCAAAACCTAAACTAACCAAAATCAAACCAAACATATATGAAATCAATCCAAGAAAATAATCAATCCAAAACCTAAACTAACCAAAATCAAACATAATTGCAAAAATCATACAACCAAACTCAATATAACCTAAAACCAAATCCAACAACCAATTACAAAAATCAAATCCAATACATAATCTAAACTAATCAATCTAACAATAATATAAACCTAATGTAACAATTCAATATAACCCAAACTAACCAAAATCAACCAAATTTTCAACCCAATCAAACAAATATAACCTAAAATCAAACAAATAACCTAAAATCAAACAAATAACCTAAAATCAAACAAATAACCTAATATCAAACAAAATACCTAACATACAAATCTAACAAAAATCTAACAAATATCTAACAATAATCTAACCTAATTGCAACAATCTAACAAAAATCTAACTTCAATCTAACCTAATTTCAAAAATCTAACAATAATCTAACCTAAACTGAAAAATCTAACAAGAATCTAAAATTAATCTAACCTAATTGCAACAATCTAACACTAATCTAACCTACTTTCAAAATAAAACCCTAAACTAACCTTGCAGGGCGGCGGCGGCGGCAGAGATTCTTCAAGTTTCGTAGGCGGCGGCAGAGGGCGATTCTTCAACGGCTTCGGTGGACTTCGGCAGGGCGGCGGCGCAAGGTGTTCGGCAGGGCGGCGGCGCAAGATGTTCGGTGGTCTTCGTGTCTGCTTGTTCGTCGGGGAGAGAGAAGAGGGCGGCGGAGATGAGAGGAGAAGAGAGAAATGAAATCGGGAAAAAGAAGAGGAAGAGGCGCTTTTTTAATTTTAGGATGTCATTTCCGAGAGTTGTATAAAGAACTCTCGGTTTTACCATTATTAAAACCCGAGAGTTGTGTATAAAACTCTCGGTTTTACCCTTATAGAACCCGAGAGTTTTATATACAACTCTCGGTTTTATAATGTTTAAATTCCGAGAGTTTTAATATAAATCTCGGTTTTTAATGATTAAATACATTTTTAGAATTAAATTTAAATACATAAAAACGAGAGGCTTTGGTAAATCTTTCGTTTTTCATGCATATTTCCGAAAGTTATATATTTAACTTTCGGTTTTACAACATGAGAACTTGTTAAATTATTTGAATTCTCACTTTCTAATAACGTTGAACAACATTAATTTAACACATTTGATATCCTTAAAACATTTCCCAATCCATATGATCAAACATTACACAAATACATAGGATAATCAAACATAAACATTCATATACACTTCTATATATAATCAAACACATTCATAAACATTTTAACATTAAAGACAATTAAAATTTTTAAAATAAAAACACACACTTGATTTTATTATTTAGGAGTCTAGATTGGAAGGTAGAAAACCAATGAATTTTACAATTTTGTTAAATGATAATTCCGAAAGTTATATAATTAACTTTCGGAAATATCCATCAAAACCGAAGGGTTTATATAAAACCCTCGTTCTTGAGAAAATGTAAAATCCGAAAGTTTATAGAAAACTTTCGGTTTTGATGGTTATTTCCGAAAGTTAATTATATAACTTTCGGAATTATCACTTGACAAAAGGTTAAATTCTTTGGTTTTTCATCTTCTAATGACCTATAACAATATTAATTTACCACATTTGATATATTCAAAATATTGCACAATCCATTTGATCAAACATTACCTACATTCATAAGATAATCAAACATGAACATTCATATAGACTTTTCTATAATAATAAAACACAATCATAAATATGTGAACATGAAACACAATATTAATTTTTAAAATACAACACAAAATTGATTATATTAGTAAGAAGTTAAGATTAGTGGGTTAAAAACAAAATAATTGAACAAACTAGGTAGTGTTAAAACCGAAAGTTATAAAATTAACTTTCGGTTTTGATGTGTATTTGCGAAGGTTTTAAATATATCTCTCGGTCTTGACCTTGATCAGAAGTTTTTTGAAATTGTTAAAACCGAAGGTTTATTTGAAAACCTTCGGTTTTTACCCTTCCCCATACTTAGAAAATTTTCAGATTTTTTTAATGTAAGGACAAAACCGAAGGTTTATTTGAAAACCTTCGGTTTTTACCCTTCCCCATACTTAGAAAATTTTTAGATTTTTTTAATGTAAGGACAAAACCGAAGGTTTATTTGAAAACCTTTGGTTTTTACCCTTCCCCATACTTAGAAAATTTTCAGATTTTTTTAATGTAAGGACAAAACCGAAGGTTTATTTGAAAACCTTCGGTTTTTACCCTTCCCCATACTTAGAAAATTTTCAGATTTTTTTAATGTAAGGACAAAACCGAAGATTTATTTGAAAACCTTCGGTTTTTACCCTTCCCCATACTTAGAAAATTTTCAGATTTTTTTAATGTAAGGACAAAACCGAAGGTTTATTTGAAAACCTTCGGTTTTTACCCTTCCCCATACTTAGAAAATTTTCAGATTTTTTTAATGTAAGGACAAAACCGAAGGTTTATTTGAAAACCTTCGGTTTTTACCCTTCCCCATACTTAGAAAATTTTCAGATTTTTTTAATGTAAGGACAAAACCGAAGGTTTATTTGAAAACCTTTGGTTTTTACCCTTCCCCATACTTAGAAAATTTTCAGATTTTTTTAATGTAAGGACAAAACCGAAGGTTTATTTGAAAACCTTCGGTTTTTACCCTTCCCCATACTTAGAAAATTTTCAGATTTTTTTAATGTAAGGACAAAACCGAAGGTTTATTTGAAAACCTTCGGTTTTTACCCTTCCCCATACTTAGAAAATTTTCAGATTTTTTTAATGTAAGGACAAAACCGAAGGTTTATTTTAAAAACATTCGGTTTTTACCCTTCCCCATACTTAGAAAATTTTCAGATTTTTTTAATGTAAGGACAAAACCGAAGGTTTATTTGAAAACCTTCGGTTTTTACCCTTCCCCATACTTAGAAAATTTTCAGATTTTTTTAATGTAAGGACAAACCGAAGGTTTATTTGAAAACCTTCGGTTTTTACCCTTCCCCATACTTAGAAAATTTTCAGATTTTTTTAATGTAAGGACAAAACCGAAGGTTTATTTGAAAACCTTCAGTTTTTACCCTTCCCCATACTTAGAAAATTTTCAGATTTTTTTAATGTAAGGACAAAACCGAAGGTTTATTTGAAAACCTTCGGTTTTTACCCTTCCCCATACTTAGAAAATTTTCAGATTTTTTTAATGTAAGGACAAAACCGAAGGTTTATTTGAAAACCTTCGGTTTTTACCCTTCCCAATACTTAGAAAATTTTCAGATTTTTTTAATGTAAGGACAAAACCGAAGGTTTATTTGAAAACCTTCGGTTTTTACCCTTCCCCATACTTAGAAAATTTTCAGATTTTTTTAATGTAAGGACAAAACCGAAGGTTTATTTGAAAACCTTCGGTTTTTACCCTTCCCCATACTTAGAAAATTTTCAGATTTTTTTAATGTAAGGACAAAACCGAAGGTTTATTTGAAAACCTTCGGTTTTTACCCTTCCCCATACTTAGAAAAAAATCTGATTTTTTTAATGTAAGGTCAAAACCGAAGGTTTATTTGAAAACCTTCGGTTTTTACCCTTCCCCATACTTAGAAAATTTTCAGATTTTTTTAATGTAAGGACAAAACCGAAGGTTTATTTGAAAACCTTCGGTTTTTACCCTTCCCCATACTTAGAAAATTTTCAGATTTTTTTAATGTAAGGACAAAACCGAAGGTTTATTTGAAAACCTTCGGTTTTTACCCTTCCCCATACTTAGAAAATTTTCAGATTTTTTTAATGTAAGGACAAAACCGAAGGTTTATTTGAAAACCTTCGGTTTTTACCCTTCCCAATACATAGAAAATTTTCAGATTTTTTTAATGTAAGGACAAAACCGAAGGTTTATTTGAAAACCTTCGGTTTTTACCCTTCCCCATACTTAGAAAATTTTCAGATTTTTTTAATGTAAGGACAAAACCGAAGGTTTATTTGAAAACCTTCGGTTTTTACCCTTCCCCATACTTAGAAAAGAATCTGATTTTTTTAATGTAAGGTCAAAACCGAAGGTTTATTTGAAAACCTTCGGTTTTTACCCTTCCCCATACTTAGAAAATTTTCAGATTTTTTTAATGTAAGGACAAAACCGAAGGTTTATTTGAAAACCTTCGGTTTTTACCCTTCCCAATACTTAGAAAATTTTCAGATTTTTTTAATGTAAGGACAAAACCGAAGGTTTATTTGAAAACCTTCGGTTTTTACCCTTCCCCATACTTAGAAAATTTTCAGATTTTTTTAATGTAAGGACAAAACCGAAGGTTTATTTGAAAACCTTCGGTTTTTACCCTTCCCCATACTTAGAAAATTTTCAGATTTTTTTAATGTAAGGACAAAACCGAAGGTTTATTTGAAAACCTTCGGTTTTTACCCTTCCCCATACTTAGAAAATTTTCAGATTTTTTTAATGTAAGGACAAAACCGAAGGTTTATTTGAAAACCTTCGGTTTTTACCCTTCCCCATACTTAGAAAAAAATCTGATTTTTTTAATGTAAGGTCAAAACCGAAGGTTTATTTGAAAACCTTCGGTTTTTACCCTTCCCCATACTTAGAAAATTTTCAGATTTTTTTAATGTAAGGACAAAACCGAAGGTTTATTTGAAAACCTTCGGTTTTTACCCTTCCCCATACTTAGAAAATTTTCAGATTTTTTTAATGTAAGGACAAAACCGAAGGTTTATTTGAAAACCTTCGGTTTTTACCCTTCCCCATACTTAGAAAATTTTCAGATTTTTTTAATGTAAGGACAAAACCGAAGGTTTATTTGAAAACCTTCGGTTTTTACCCTTCCCCATACTTAGAAAATTTTCAGATTTTTTTAATGTAAGGACAAAACCGAAGGTTTATTTGAAAACCTTCGGTTTTTACCCTTCCCCATACTTAGAAAATTTTCAGATTTTTTTAATGTAAGGACAAACCGAAGGTTTATTTGAAAACCTTCGGTTTTTACCCTTCCCCATACTTAGAAAATTTTCAGATTTTTTTAATGTAAGGACAAAACCGAAGGTTTATTTGAAAACCTTCGGTTTTTACCCTTCCCCATACTTAGAAAATTTTCAGATTTTTTTAATGTAAGGACAAAACCGAAGGTTTATTTGAAAACCTTTGGTTTTTACCCTTCCCCATACTTAGAAAATTTTCAGATTTTTTTAATGTAAGGACAAAACCGAAGGTTTATTTGAAAACCTTCGGTTTTTACCCTTCCCCATACTTAGAAAATTTTCAGATTTTTTTAATGTAAGGACAAAACCGAAGGTTTATTTGAAAACCTTCGTTTTTTACCCTTCCCCGTACTTAGAAAATTTTCAGATTTTTTTAATGTAAGGACAAAACCGAAGGTTTATTTGAAAACCTTCGGTTTTTACCCTTCCCCATACTTAGAAAATTTTCAGATTTTTTTAATGTAAGGACAAAACCGAAGGTTTATTTGAAAACCTTTGGTTTTTACCCTTCCCCATACTTAGAAAATTTTCAGATTTTTTTAATGTAAGGACAAAACCGAAGGTTTATTTGAAAACCTTCGGTTTTTACCCTTCCCCATACTTAGAAAATTTTCAGATTTTTTTAATGTAAGGACAAAACCGAAGGTTTATTTGAAAACCTTCGGTTTTTACCCTTCCCCATACTTAGAAAATTTTCAGATTTTTTTAATGTAAGGACAAAACCGAAGGTTTATTTGAAAACCTTCGGTTTTTACCCTTCCCCATACTTAGAAAATTTTCAGATTTTTTTAATGTAAGGTCAAAACCGAAGGTTTATTTGAAAACCTTCGGTTTTTACCCTTCCCCATACTTAGAAAATTTTCAGATTTTTTTAATGTAAGGTCAAAACCGAAGGTTTATTTGAAAACCTTCGGTTTTTACCCTTCCCCATACTTAGAAAAAAAATCTGATTTTTTTAATGTAAGGTCAAAACCGAAGGTTTATTTGAAAACCTTCGGTTTTTACCCTTCCCCATACTTAGAAAATTTTCAGATTTTTTTAATGTAAGGACAAAACCGAAGGTTTATTTGAAAACCTTCGGTTTTTACCCTTCCCCATACTTAGAAAATTTTCAGATTTTTTTAATGTAAGGACAAAACCGAAGGTTTATTTGAAAACCTTCGGTTTTTACCCTTCCCCATACTTAGAAAATTTTCCGATTTTTTTAATGTAAGGACAAAACCGAAGGTTTATTTGAAAACCTTCGGTTTTTACCCTTCCCCATACTTAGAAAATTTTCCGATTTTTTTAATGTAAGTACAAAACCGAAGGTTTATTTGAAAACCTTCGGTTTTTACCCTTCCCCATACTTAGAAAAATTTCCGATTTTTTTAATGTAAGGACAAAACCGAAGGTTTATTTGAAAACCTTCGGTTTTTACCCTTCCCCATACTTAGAAAAAATTCTAGATTTTTTTAATGTAAGGTACAAAACCGAAGGTTTATTTGAAAACCTTCGGTTTTTACCCTTCCCCATACTTAGAAAAATCTCAGATTTTTTTAATGTAAGGACAAAACCGAAGGTTTATTTGAAAACCTTCGGTTTTTACCCTTCCCCATACTTAGAAAAATTTTCAGATTTTTTTAATGTAAGGTACAAAACCGAAGGTTTATTTGAAAACCTTCGGTTTTTACCCTTCCCCATACTTAGAAAAATTTCAGATTTTTTTAATGTAAGGTACAAAACCGAAGGTTTATTTGAAAACCTTCGGTTTTTACCCTTCCCCATACTTAGAAAATTTTCAGATTTTTTTAATGTAAGGTCAAAACCGAAGGTTTATTTGAAAACCTTCGGTTTTTACCCTTCCCCATACTTAGAAAAATTTCAGATTTTTTTAATGTAAGGACAAAACCGAAGGGTTATTTGAAAACCTTCGGTTTTTACCCTTCCCCATACTTAGAAAAATTTCAGATTTTTTTAATGTAAGGTACAAAACCGAAGGTTTATTTGAAAACCTTCGGTTTTTACCCTTCCCCATACTTAGAAAAATTTTCAGATTTTTTTAATGTAAGGACAAAACCGAAGGTTTATTTGAAAACCTTCGGTTTTTACCCTTCCCCATACTTAGAAAATTTTCAGATTTTTTTAATGTAAGGACAAAACCGAAGGTTTATTTGAAAACCTTCGGTTTTTACCCTTCCCCATACTTAGAAAATTTTCAGATTTTTTTAATGTTAGGACAAAACCGAAGGTTTATTTGAAAACCTTCGGTTTTTACCCTTCCCCATACTTAGAAAATTTTTCAGATTTTTTTAATGTAAGGACAAAACCGAAGGTTTATTTGAAAACCTTTGGTTTTTACCCTTCCCCATACTTAGAAAATTTTCAGATTTTTTTAATGTAAGGACAAAACCGAAGGTTTATTTGAAAACCTTCGGTTTTTACCCTTCCCCATACTTAGAAAATTTTCAGATTTTTTTAATGTAAGGACAAAACCGAAGGTTTATTTGAAAACCTTCGGTTTTTACCCTTCCCCATACTTAGAAAATTTTCAGATTTTTTTAATGTAAGGACAAAACCGAAGGTTTATTTGAAAACCTTCGGTTTTTACCCTTCCCAATACTTAGAAAAATTTTCAGATTTTTTTAATGTAAGGACAAAACCGAAGGTTTATTTGAAAACCTTCGGTTTTTACCCTTCCCCATACTTAGAAAATTTCAGATTTTTTTAATGTAAGGACAAAACCGAAGGTTTATTTGAAAACCTTCGGTTTTTACCCTTCCCCATACTTAGAAAATTTTCAGATTTTTTTAATGTAAGGACAAAACCGAAGGTTTATTTGAAAACCTTCGGTTTTTACCCTTCCCCATACTTAGAAAATTTTCAGATTTTTTTAATGTAAGGTCAAAACCGAAGGTTTATTTGAAAACCTTCGGTTTTTACCCTTCCCCATACTTAAAAAATTTTCAGATTTTTTTAATGTAAGGTCAAAACCGAAGGTTTATTTGAAAACCTTCGGTTTTTACCCTTCCCCATACTTAGAAAATTTTCAGATTTTTTTAATGTAAGGTCAAAACCGAAGGTTTATTTGAAAACCTTCGGTTTTTACCCTTCCCCATACTTAGAAAATTTTCAGATTTTTTTAATGTAAGGACAAAACCGAAGGTTTATTTGAAAACCTTCGGTTTTTACCCTTCCCCATACTTAGAAAATTTTCAGATTTTTTTAATGTAAGGTCAAAACCGAAGGTTTATTTGAAAACCTTCGGTTTTTACCCTTCCCCATACTTAGAAAAATATTCAGATTTTTTTAATGTAAGGTACAAAACCGAAGGTTTATTTGAAAACCTTCGGTTTTTACCCTTCCCCATACTTAGAAAATTTTCAGATTTTTTTAATGTAAGGACAAAACCGAAGGTTTATTTGAAAACCTTCGGTTTTTACCCTTCCCCATACTTAGAAAATTTTCAGATTTTTTTAATGTAAGGACAAAACCGAAGGTTTATTTGAAAACCTTCGGTTTTTACCCTTCCCCATACTTAGAAAAATTTCAGATTTTTTTAATGTAAGGACAAAACCGAAGGTTTATTTGAAAACCTTCGGTTTTTACCCTTCCCCATACTTAGAAAATTTTCAGATTTTTTTAATGTAAGGACAAAACCGAAGGTTTATTTGAAAACCTTCGGTTTTTACCCTTCCCCATACTTAGAAAATTTTCAGATTTTTTTAATGTAAGGTCAAAACCGAAGGTTTATTTGAAAACCTTCGGTTTTTACCCTTCCCCATACTTAGAAAATTTTCAGATTTTTTTAATGTAAGGACAAAACCGAAGGTTTATTTGAAAACCTTCGGTTTTTACCCTTCCCCATACTTAGAAAAAAATCTGATTTTTTTAATGTAAGGTCAAAACCGAAGGTTTATTTGAAAACCTTCGGTTTTTACCCTTCCCCATACTTAGAAAATTTTCAGATTTTTTTAATGTAAGGACAAAACCGAAGGTTTATTTTAAAACCTTCGGTTTTTACCCTTCCCCATACTTAGAAAATTTTCAGATTTTTTTAATGTAAGGACAAAACCGAAGGTTTATTTGAAAACCTTCGGTTTTTACCCTTCCCCATACTTAGAAAAAAATCTGATTTTTTTAATGTAAGGTCAAAACCGAAGGTTTATTTGAAAACCTTCGGTTTTTACCCTTCACCATACTTAGAAAATTTTCAGATTTTTTTAATGTAAGGACAAAACCGAAGGTTTATTTGAAAACCTTTGGTTTTACCCTTCCCCATACTTAGAAAATTTTCAGATTTTTTTAATGTAAGGACAAAACCGAAGGTTTATTTGAAAACCTTCGGTTTTTACCCTTCCCCATACTTAGAAAATTTTCAGATTTTTTTAATGTAAGGACAAAACCGAAGGTTTATTTGAAAACCTTCGGTTTTTACCCTTCCCCATACTTAGAAAATTTTCAGATTTTTTTAATGTAAGGACAAAACCGAAGGTTTATTTGAAAACCTTCGGTTTTTACCCTTCCCCATACTTAGAAAAAATTCTGATTTTTTTAATGTAAGGTCAAAACCGAAGGTTTATTTGAAAACCTTCGGTTTTTACCCTTCCCCATACTTAGAAAAAAAATCTGATTTTTTTAATGTAAGGACAAAACCGAAGGTTTATTTGAAAACCTTCGGTTTTTACCCTTCCCCATACTTAGAAAATTTTCAGATTTTTTTAATGTAAGGACAAAACCGAAGGTTTATTTGAAAACCTTCGGTTTTTACCCTTCCCCATACTTAGAAAATTTTCAGATTTTTTTAATGTAAGGACAAAACCGAAGGTTTATTTGAAAACCTTCGGTTTTTACCCTTCCCCATACTTAGAAAAGAATCTGATTTTTTTAATGTAAGGTCAAAACCGAAGGTTTATTTGAAAACCTTCGGTTTTTACCCTTCCCCATACTTAGAAAATTTTCAGATTTTTTTAATGTAAGGACAAAACCGAAGGTTTATTTGAAAACCTTCGGTTTTTACCCTTCCCCATACTTAGAAAATTTTCAGATTTTTTTAATGTAAGGTCAAAACCGAAGGTTTATTTGAAAACCTTCGGTTTTTACCCTTCCCCATACTTAGAAAATTTTCAGATTTTTTTAATGTAAGGACAAAACCGAAGGTTTATTTGAAAACCTTCGGTTTTTACCCTTCCCCATACTTAGAAAAAAATCTGATTTTTTTAATGTAAGGACAAAACCGAAGGTTTATTTGAAAACCTTCGGTTTTTACCCTTCCCCATACTTAGAAAATTTTCAGATTTTTTTAATGTAAGGACAAAACCGAAGGTTTATTTGAAAACCTTCGGTTTTTACCCTTCCCCATACTTAGAAAATTTTCAGATTTTTTTAATGTAAGGACAAAACCGAAGGTTTATTTGAAAACCTTCGGTTTTTACCCTTCCCCATACTTAGAAAATTTTCAGATTTTTTTAATGTAAGGACAAAACCGAAGGTTTATTTGAAAACCTTCGGTTTTTACCCTTCCCCATACTTAGAAAATTTTCAGATTTTTTTAATGTAAGGACAAAACCGAAGGTTTATTTGAAAACCTTCGGTTTTTACCCTTCCCCATACTTAGAAAATTTTCAGATTTTTTTAATGTAAGGTACAAAACCGAAGGTTTATTTGAAAACCTTCGGTTTTTACCCTTCCCCATACTTAGAAAATTTTCAGATTTTTTTAATGTAAGGTCAAAACCGAAGGTTTATTTGAAAACCTTCGGTTTTTACCCTTCCCCATACTTAGAAAAATTTCAGATTTTTTTAATGTAAGGTCAAAACCGAAGGTTTATTTGAAAACCTTCGGTTTTTACCCTTCCCCATACTTAGAAAATTTTCAGATTTTTTTAATGTAAGGACAAAACCGAAGGTTTATTTGAAAACCTTCGGTTTTTACCCTTCCCCATACTTAGAAAATTTTCAGATTTTTTTAATGTAAGGACAAAACCGAAGGTTTATTTGAAAACCTTCGGTTTTTACCCTTCCCCATACTTAGAAAATTTTCAGATTTTTTTAATGTAAGGACAAAACCGAAGGTTTATTTGAAAACCTTCGGTTTTTACCCTTCCCCATACTTAGAAAATTTTCAGATTTTTTTAATGTAAGGACAAAACCGAAGGTTTATTTGAAAACCTTTGGTTTTTACCCTTCCCCATACTTAGAAAATTTTCAGATTTTTTTAATGTAAGGACAAAACCGAAGGTTTATTTGAAAACCTTTGGTTTTTACCCTTCCCCATACTTAGAAAAAAATCTGATTTTTTTAATGTAAGGTCAAAACCGAAGGTTTATTTGAAAACCTTCGGTTTTTACCCTTCCCCATACTTAGAAAATTTTCAGATTTTTTTAATGTAAGGACAAAACCGAAGGTTTATTTGAAAACCTTCGGTTTTTACCCTTCCCCATACTTAGAAAATTTTCAGATTTTTTTAATGTAAGGACAAAACCGAAGGTTTATTTGAAAACCTTCGGTTTTTACCCTTCCCCATACTTAGAAAAATATCTGATTTTTTTAATGTAAGGTCAAAACCGAAGGTTTATTTGAAAACCTTCGGTTTTTACCCTTCCCCATACTTAGAAAAATTTCAGATTTTTTTAATGTAAGGTACAAAACCGAAGGTTTATTTGAAAACCTTTGGTTTTTACCCTTCCCCATACTTAGAAAATTTTCAGATTTTTTTAATGTAAGGACAAAACCGAAGGTTTATTTGAAAACCTTCAGTTTTTACCCTTCCCCATACTTAGAAAATTTTCAGATTTTTTTAATGTAAGGACAAAACCGAAGGTTTATTTGAAAACCTTCGGTTTTTACCCTTCCCCATACTTAGAAAATTTTCAGATTTTTTTAATGTAAGGACAAAACCGAAGGTTTATTTGAAAACCTTCGGTTTTTACCCTTCCCCATACTTAGAAAAATTTCAGTTTTTTTTAATGTAAGGTCAAAACCGAAGGTTTATTTGAAAACCTTCGGTTTTTACCCTTCCCCATACTTAGAAAATTTTCAGATTTTTTTAATGTAAGGACAAAACCGAAGGTTTATTTGAAAACCTTCGGTTTTTACCCTTCCCCATACTTAGAAAATTTTCAGATTTTTTTAATGTAAGGACAAAACCGAAGGTTTATTTGAAAACCTTCGGTTTTTACCCTTCCCCATACTTAGAAAATTTTCAGATTTTTTTAATGTAAGGACAAAACCGAAGGTTTATTTGAAAACCTTCGGTTTTTACCCTTCCCCATACTTAGAAAATTTTCAGATTTTTTTAATGTAAGGACAAAACCGAAGGTTTATTTGAAAACCTTCGGTTTTTACCCTTCCCCATACTTAGAAAAAAATCTGATTTTTTTAATGTAAGGTCAAAACCGAAGGTCTATTTGAAAACCTTCGGTTTTTACCCTTCCCCATACTTAGAAAAAAATCTGATTTTTTTAATGTAAGGTCAAAACCGAAGGTTTATTTGAAAACCTTCGGTTTTTACCCTTCCCCATACTCAGAAAAAAATCTGATTTTTTTAATGTAAGGTCAAAACCGAAGGTTTATTTGAAAACCTTCGGTTTTTACTTCAAGTTTTTAAAAAAAAATGGGTCAAAACCGAAGGTTTTCAAATAAACCTTCGGTTTTGGCGATGCGGTTTTTTTTTAAAAAAAGGTGAAAAGTCAACAAAAACATAATTATTTAAAACATATTAAAACAAACCAAACAAACATAATAACAATAATTCATAAATATTAAAACATAACGCATAAAATTAAATATTAATTGTCATAAACTCATAATAAATCCATAATAAATCTAGAAATTAATTATTAGATGGGGTGGAAGGAGGGGGTGGTTGATTCAGTCGACTCCTCAACAAGACAAGTTCCTGTTCGAGATTCTCTAATCTTTGAGACATTTCGGCCCGGTCCGCTTTGATTTCACTGAGCAAACGACCTCTTTCGGCATCCCTTAGTCGGATTTGTTCCATTTCCAGCGTCATCTTTCTGACCTCTTCCTCACGTGCCGCAATTTCTGATTGTGTTATCAGATTCTGGTAACACGGATGCAGTTTCTCCGGTGTACGCCGAAGTCTCTTCCATGTCGAATCATCACCCATATCCTAAATGCATTTCAGATATATGGATATATATATATATATTAATCAAACAAAATAACGTAAACTAACATAAATCTAGATCTATAATATATATATATATATAAACTTAACAAATCTAAATCTTACAATAAACAAAACAAAAAAACCAAATCAAACAAATTACCTGAAGAGAGGAGAAGAACCCGCGGCTTGGAGGAGGCAGGCGGCGGCGGAGGCGGAAGAGATAGAAAGGAGAGAAGCGGAATGAAAAAGAGAAGGGTTAGGGTTTGTATTTATAGAGGTTGAGGCCGAAGGTTTTATAAAACTTTCGGTTTTGATATTGGTCAAAACCGAGGGTTTATTAAAAAACCTTCGGAAATAAACATTTCAAAATTTAGAATTTTTTTTTTAATGAGCAAAACCGAAGGTTCTTTGTAAAACTTTCGGAAATGAAATTTTCGAAAAATGCAAAACCGAAGGTTATTTGAATAACCTTCGTAATTAAAAAACCAAGGGATTTCAAAACCGAAGGTTTTGACAACAACCTTCGCAATTAACCCACATCCAATACTTAGAATTTTTTTGGGTTTTTTTGGAAGGTTATAACCGAAAGTTATACAAAGAACTTTCGGTAATATTGAATAAACCCGAAGGTTTTACACCCCACTCGGGATCCATTTTTAATCCCGAAGGATTTGTTCCTCTTGGGAGTATTTAGGAGAGGTTTACAAAACCTTCGGGAAAAACCGTCGCTAAAGGTCCTTTTTTTACTAGTGCTCATAAATCATAAACTTAATTTCATATTAAATCAAATCATTTTAGCTTATATTAAATATGACATTTGTACAATTATTTATTATTTTAATGATCCCATAAATTCCTAAATATATTATTTCGAAAGTCATCATAAACATGTTGACTCTAAATTAGGATGAGACCAGGCCCGACAACAGGGTAATGCAACAAATACAATTGCATAGAGCTCCCAAATTTTAAATTCATAATATATAATATTATTAATTATATATTATATATTATAAAATATCTATTTTAATGTATAATATTATATTTATTTCCTTATAATAAATACTCTAACTTTTTCTCTTTATATTTCCTTATATCAAATATCAGAAAACTAACACTTCAAGTTATCAAATAAATAAGAAAGTTAAATTACACTTGAAAGAATTTTATCACAAATAAAATGATGTTCAAATACATATAAATTAATTTGCTGGTTAAATGTATAGTGATGCATATCTATACAATGTTTGATTTTGGCCTGGTCAAAGTCAAATGACTTAACTATTATGATTAAAAATTAAAAATATACCTAAATGTTTTACAATTTATAGTCTATACTTAAACATTTCCTTTACTGATAAAGTTTCATCCACAATAATATTTGTTTTAAAGAATGATGAGAATGATGAAAGTTGAGTAATGAATCAAAGAATCATGCGGATGATGAAACGAGCTGATGAAGATGTTATGAGGTCTAACACAGGGTATAATAGCTCAAAAGTATAAACATAAAAGTACCCACCCCCCACTTTCCCCATCGTTTCAAACTCCACGCTTCTCTCTCTCTCTTACGTGGTCCGCACGTGTCAATCGAAACAAACTACTGGGCCTTCTTCTTCAATGGGTGTTCCGGGTTCAAGTGAAACAAATAAAAGTTAGAAAGAGAAATAGGTTATTTATCAAAAACTCTCTTCACTTTTGCTTGCACTCTTTCTCTATCTTGAAATCTTGAAAAAGGAAAGATCATTTCCTCCTCCCCATACTATTTTTCATTTTCTCTCTTCACTTTCACACAATCTTCAATATCAGATGAGGATCAGAAAGCGTTTCCTTCTCTCTTCACTATCTACACTTCCTCTCTCTTCAGATCCACAGCTCGATTCTCCCATCGCCCAGGTTTGTTTGTTTTCCGGCTGTAAAATCACATTTGTGGGTTTTTCATTTCATTTGCACCCTTTTTCATCAAGATTCATACCTTTATCTTCATCTTTTTCTTCTTCAGGAGCTTGAAAATCAAGAAGAGGTCATCATGAAAGAACAACATGATGATGAAGAGTACATCAGGAGAGATATTCCTCTGGAGATCAATCATTTCAGGTTAGGCCTAACTTACTGAAAAAGTGAAAACAAATTTATCAATAATATCATAAATTATTGCACTAGCAACTAGCCACTAGCCTAGTTAATTAGTAATTAAGAAAAGGTGAAAAAATATATATTCGGAAGAGAAAGAGGTTTTAATTAGTTTTAGCTACTCACCACTCAAAAACCGATCTAATTATATCTCTACTTTGATTGGCATTTGGCTGGCCAACCAAAATGCACCGTGGACTGCACGTTATCATGGACAACAATGGTCCCCGTCTACAATAATACCACATTCAGCTGCTCTGATCTAGCATTCTTTTCTGCACTCTCTTCATTTATTCCTTCTTTTATGGAATCTTTAGAACCTTAATTTGGTTTCTAGTAATTTCAAGTAGATAGCTACATCTTTTTCCCAACTTGTAATCATTCATATATATTTATTTATTTATTTATTGCAGGAAAGAAGCAGTCATACTGGTTGAACATACCGTTCCTGACCCTTGTGCTCATCAACAAGGTAAAATCTCTACATGCATGCTTAAAGCCTTTACTATTTTATTAATGATAGACAAGTAGTTATTTGTTTATGACTTTTGATTAGTTTAAAAATAAAGATATTTATAATCTAGGGTTACAGTTGGATGGTGTAAGTTGTAAAAATCTATACTACTACAACAAATAAACTTTTTGTGTAATTATTTTATTATTTAACTTTGTTTAGAAAATAAATATTATAATGACAATGAGACTAATTAGGGAATGGACTTACTATCAATGCGTGATTTTACTTTAGAGATTTTACTTTATTATCATTTATATTTTATTCAATTTTAAAACTCCGGAAGAGACGATCTAGTAGTGTAGCTCAAGTGACAATAATTTGAATATTCAATTAGAATACTTTAAATTGAAGTGAGTTATATTAGTATTCTAAATTCTAAAACAAAAATTCAGACACACATCACTTTTTCACACCATCGTTTATCAACTTCTGTTCAAATCAGGGGGAAATCATCTGAAAGAGGACAACTTAATCGAAATTGGGAGAACTAAATAATTTACATTTTTAGGATGTTCATTTATTTGATTATTCACCTCTTTTATTATTTCAAATTAGTTTATAGATTATGCATTTTCTCAATAGACAGGTGGGGCGATAAGGATAAGGTGATTCCATTGAAGAAGAGAAGAGGGAACATTGATCAATTAATAGCAAGTAGTCACGATTATGATAATAAGACGGAGACGATAATGACTAATAAGAAGTTGAAACCGAAGAAGAATGCCATGACAAGCAAAAAGAGTATTAAAAGAGGGAACGTGATAATGGAAGGATCGAGGTGTAGCCGTGTAAATGGAAGGGGATGGAGATGTTTCCAACAGACTCTCGTTGGATACTCTCTTTGTGAGCATCATCTTGGAAAGGGAAGGTTGATCAAGAGCGTCACTACTTTGCCTGCCAAGGATGAAACGACATTGGAATTTGATCATGAGAGCGAAGGAAAAGAAGATGACTACAACAATTACGAAGATCGTGATAAAATGGGAAAGGAGAAGAGAATCATGAAGCTTGGAAAGGTGAAGGCTAGGTCCATTAATAGTTTGCTGGGGCAAACTCCAATTGACCACGCCAATGCATTTTCTAGTAGCTGGCCATGATCAATTATCAGTTACTACCTTCAATATTCCAAGGAGCTTTTTCCAACTTCTATTGTTGCACATGGTTTTGTGATGATGAGTGCATGTATTTACAATGATAGACTAATGGACATGATTTTATAACTTGTAAATTAAAATCCATTCTCATGTGCGGAGCCAGGATTTCAAGTCTATCCGGGCTAAAAATATTTTTACAAAACTAATATAATATAATGTTTTTTAAATAGTTCATGATATATTAAAAATTAAGAATTTGATAAAAAAAACATGACATTAGAAAAATAAAAAAATACCGAAGAGAAAAAAAATGTTAGCACTAGTAAAAAATCGACCTTTACCGACGGTTTTTCCCGAAGGTTTTATAAAACTCTCCTAAATACTCACAAGAGGAGTAAATCTTTCGGGATTAAAAATAGATTCTGAGAGGGGTGTAAAACCTTCGGTTTTATTAATTATTACCGAAAGTTCTTTGTAAAAACTTTTGGTTTTTACATTCCCAAAAAACCAAAAATAATTCTAAGTGTTGGATGTGGGTTAATTGCGAAGGTTTTACAAAAACCTTCGGTTTTGCAATCCCGGAGATTTTTAATTGCGAAGGTTATTCAAAGAACCTTCGGTTTTACCTTTTTTGAAATTCTCTTTTGCGAAGGTTTTCCAAAAAGCCTTCGGTTTTGACTCAATTAAAAATAATTTTAAGTTTGGTAATGGTTATTTCCGAAGGGTTTTTAATAAACATTCGGTTTTGACTAATATCAAAACCGAAAGTAATATGAAAACCTTCGGTATCTACCTCTATAAATACAAACCCTAACCCTTCTCTTTTTCATTCCACTCTCTCCTTTCTCTCTCTTCTGCGCCGCAGCCGCCGCCTCCTCCACGCCGCTTCTCTTCTCGCGTTCAGGTTTGTTTCATTTATTTTTTTGTTGTTGTTTATATTAGATGTATATTTCTTATAATGTAGTTTATATATATTATCTAGATTTAGGGTAGTTTAAATTATTTGTTTGATTCATTGATTTAGGATGGGTGATTCATGGAATAGTCTTCGGCGTACACCGGAGAAACTGCATCCGTGTTACCAGAATCTGATAGCACAAACAGAAATTGCGGCACGTGAGGAAGAGGTGAGAAAGATGACGCTAGAAATGGAGCAAATCCGATTGAGGGATGCGGAAAGAGGCCGATTGCTCAGTGAAATTAAAGCGGACAGGGCCGAAATGGCCCAAAGATTAGAGAATCTCGAACAGGAACTTGTATTGTTGAGGAGTCGACTGAATCAACCACCCCCTCCTCCCACCCCATCTAATAATTTCTAGATTAATTATGTGTTTATTTGTTTTTCCGTACGAACGATGACAATATTTTTATGTGTTTTGTTTTAATATTCATGAATTATTGGTTTTAATATGTTGTTAATTAATTATGTTATTTTTGTTTACTTTTCACATTTTTTTTTTAAAAAAGCATGGCCAAAACCGAAGGTTTTCAAATAAACCTTCGGTTTTTAAAAAATTCGAAGGGTCAAAACTAAAGGTTTATTTGAAAACCTTCGGTTTTGACCCTCGTTTAAAAAAATCTAAAAAATTTCTAAGGGTAAAAACCGAAGGTTTATTTGAAAACCTTCGGTTTTGACCCCTATTTAAAAAAATCTTAAATTTTTCTAAGTATGGAAAGGGTAAAAACCAAAGGTTTTCAAATAAACCTTCGGTTTTGACCCCTGCTTAAAAAAATCTAAATAATTTCTAAGTATGGGGAAGGGTAAAAATCGAAGGTTTATTTGAAAACCTTCGGTTTTGACCCCTGCTTAAAAAAATCTAAAAAATTTCTAAGTATGGGGAAGGGTAAAAACCGAAGGTTTTCAAATAAACCTTCGGTTTTGACCCCTGCTTAAAAAATCTAAAAAATTTCTATGTATGGGGAAGGGTAAAAACCGAAAGTTTATTTGAAAACCTTCGGTTTTGACCCCTGCTTAAAAAAATCTAAATAATTTCTAAGTATGGGGAAGGGTAAAAACCGAAGGTTTATTTGAAAACCTTCGGTTTTGACCCCTGCTTAAAAAAATCTAAATAATTTCTAAGTATGGGGAAGGGTAAAAACCGAAGGTTTATTTGAAAACCTTCGGTTTTGACCCCTGCTTAAAAAAATCTAAAAAATTTCTAAGTATGGGGAAGGGTAAAAACCGAAGGTTTTCAAATAAACCTTCGGTTTTTACCCTTCCCCATACTTAGAAATTTTTTAGATTTTTTTAAACAGGGGTCAAAACCGAAGGTTTATTTGAAAACCTTCGGTTTTGACCCCTGCTTAAAAAAATCTAAATAATTTCTAAGTATGGGGAAGGGTAAAAACCGAAGGTTTATTTGAAAACCTTCGGTTTTGACCCCTGCTTAAAAAAATCTAAAAAATTTCTAAGTATGGGGAAGGGTAAAAACCGAAGGTTTTCAAATAAACCTTCGGTTTTGAACCCTGCTTAAAAAATCTAAAAAATTTCTAAGTATGGGGAAGGGTAAAAACCGAAGGTTTATTTGAAAACCTTCGGTTTTGACCCCTGCTTAAAAAAATCTAAATAATTTCTAAGTATGGGGAAGGGTAAAAACCGAAGGTTTATTTAAAAACCTTCAGTTTTGACCAAAACCTTCGGTTTTTACCCTTGCTTAAAAAAATCTAAAAAATTTCTAAGTATGTGGAAGGGTAAGAACCGAAGGTTTTCAAATAAACCTTCGGTTTTGACCCCTGCTTAAAAAAATCTAAAAAATTTCTAAGTATGGGGAAGGGTAAAAACCGAAGGTTTTCAAATAAACCTTCGGTTTTGACCCTTGGTTAAAAAAATCTGAAAATTTTCTAAGTATGGGGAAGGGTAAGAACCGAAGGTTTATTTGAAAACCTTCGGTTTTTACCCTTCCCAAAAACATTATGTTTAAGGTCAGGACCGAGAGGTTTATTCAAAACATTCGGTGAAACCCATCAAAACCGAAAGTTATACTATTAACTTTCGGTGTTACCACTTCATAATTTGGAAAATTAATTGGTTTTCTACCTTCCAATCTAGACTTTTAACTAATATTATTAAGTGTGTGTTGTTTTTAAAAAATTAAAATTATGTTTAATGTTAAAATGTTTATCATTGTGTTTGATTATATAAAGAAGTGTGTATAGATGTTTGTGTTTGATGATCACATGAATGTGTATAAAGTTTGATCATATGAATTGTGTAATGTTTTAAAATTACCAAATGTGTTAAATTAATGTTGTTCAATGTCATTAGAAGATTAAAAACACATTAATTCAACAATTTGTGAAATTGTAATTCCGAAGGTTAATGCTATAACTTTCGGAAATAGCTATCAAAACCGAAAGTTATACCCATAACCTTCGGAATTTCCATTTCATAATTTGTAATATTCATGGGCTTTTTACTTTACAATCTAGACTCATAACTAATATAATCAAGTGTGTTGTATTTTAAAAAATTTAGATGGTGTTTAATGTTAAAATGTTTATGATTGTGTTTAATTATATAGAAAGTTTATATGAATGTTTATAATGTTTGATTATCCTATCAATGTGTGTAATGTTTGATCATATAACTTTTGTGTAATATTTTAAGGATGTCAAATTTGTTAAATTAATGTTATTGAAGGTCATTAGATGATTAAAAACTAATTAGTTTAACAATTTGTGAAATGATAATTCCGAAGGTTATTGTTATAACCTTCGAAAATAGTTATCAAAACCGAAAGTTATATATAAAACTTTCGGTTTAGCTAATTAAATAAAATTGTAAATATTTCAAAACCGAGAGATTTAGACACATCTCTCGGAATTTAATTTATCAAAACCGAGAGACATGTCAAAATCTCTCGGAAATATGAATAATAAAAACCAAGAGCTATATGATTAACTCTCGGAATTGATTAAATGATCAAAACCGAAAGTTAATCATATAACTTTCGGTAATGACCCTTTATTAAAATTAAAAAACGCTTTCTTTTCTCCCTTTCCTCTTTCTTTTCCCGTTTCTCCTTCCGCCTCTCGATCGACTTCTCTCTGCCTCCGCAAACGACGCCGCTGCCCAGGCTAAAGTCACATCGCCGCCGATTAAAGTTCCGCCGCGCCGCAAGGAGAGTCTCCCAGCCACGCCCAATTGAAGTTCCGCCGGCCGCCGACGCTTGGATTTGATCCGATTGAAGTCCCGCCGTGCTAGATTGAAGGTTGTCGTCTCGGTTTTGAAGTTCAGGCGCCTCCTGTTGTCGCCCTACAGCCGCCTCCTATTGCCGCCTGCTGCTTCCGCGTCCTGCCGCCGCCTGCTGCCGCCGCCTACTGTCGCCGCCTGCTGCCGCCGCATGCTGCCGCCCTACAAAGGTTAGTTTATTTTTTAGGTTTAAGTTATATTTGTTTCATTTTAGGTTATATTTGTTTCATTTTAGGTTATATTAGTTTGATTTTGGTTAGTTTAGGTTATATTAGTTTAATTTTAGTTTGATTGATGATTTTGTAGTTTGATTTTAGGTTATTTGTTTGATTTTAGGTTATATTTGTTTGATTATGTTGAAAATATGGTTGATTTTGGTTAGTTTAGGTTATATTAGTTTAATTTTAGTTTGATTGATGAATTTGTAGTTTGATTTTAGGTTTTTTGTTTGATATTAGGTCATTTGTTTGATTTTAGGTTATTTGTTTGATTTTAGGTTATATTTGTTTGATTGGGTTGAAAATATGGTTGATTTTGGTTAGTTTAGGTTATATTAGTTTGATTTTAGTTTGATTCATGATTTTGTAGTTTGATTTTAGGTTTTTTGTTTGATATTAGGTTTTTTGTTTGATATTAGGTTATTTTTTTGATTAGGTTGAAAATATGGTTGGTTTGGGTTAGTTTAGGTTTTTTAATTTGATATATGTATGATTGGGATTTGGTTTTTGGAATGGATTGTTGGATTTTGTTTTTGGATTAATTATGTTGAATTGTTACATTAGGTTTATATTATTGTTAGATTGATTAGTTTAGATTATGTATTGGATTATGTTATTGGATTTGTTTTTTGGAATTGGTTGTTGGATTTGGTTTTAGGTTATATTGAGTTTGGTTGTATGATTTAGTTAGATAATGTTAGATTAGGTTGAAAATATGTTTGATTTTGGTTAGTTTAGGTTTTGGATTGATTATTTTCTTGGATTGATTTGGTATATGTTTATGTTGTTTTTGTTTCATTTATAGGTTTATTATTGTTCGATCTACCTACAGCCGCTCTTCTTCATCGCTATTTTCCTGCAAGGTTAGTTATTGTTGGTTTATTATATGGTTATGTTAGTTAAATGTTAATTTTATGTTAGATTATGTTAGATTAGGTTTGAAATGTGTATGAATGAAATAATGTTAGTTTAGGTTTGAAATGTTTATGATGAAATATTGTTTGTTTAGGTGGAATTTGGCTTGGATAATGTTAGATTAGGTTTTAAATGTATATGAATGAAATATTGTTTGTTTAGGTGGAATTTGGCTTCTATAATGTTATATTAGGTTTTAAATGTATATGAATGAAATATTGTTTGTTTAGGTGGAATTTGGCTTCGATAATGTTAGATTAAATTGATTTTTGGTTGGATAATGATAGATTAGGTAGAAATTATGTTAGCATTATGTAAGCCTAATTAATTTAGACAAATATAAGTAAATAATAATGCGGGTTGTTTTCCATTTTATTAGAAATATGGAAGTACCCGATAAAAGATGGATGACCTTACGTCGAGATCATCCAGATTACGAGGAAGGTGTTGACAAATTCCTCGAGTATGCTGTTAGGAGTACATCCCGACAAACCGTGAAATGTCCCTGCGTGAAATGCTTGAACACGCCGTTTATGGAAATAGACGAAGTGAAGACTCACCTCATCGTTTATGGAATAAATGTGCATTATGAGTATTGGTATTTTCATGTTGAAAAAAGACGTACTACTCAAGTGGTTAATGATGATGTCAATGAAGATGCCGATGACTTCGATGATGATGAGGATGACGATGATCAGTCGGAGGATGCCGTGCCGGAATTCAACGATGCGAGACCGGAGATGAATAATACAGTTAATGAAGAGGTCAACGAAGAACGTTATATGCACAAATTTATAAACGATATGTTCCCCAACGTTAATGATGTCCCGAACAACGATGAACCAATCGAAGATGCGCATAGATTTTATAAATTGTTTGATGATTGCAAACGGCCATTGTATGAAGGTGCTCGAATAACGAAATCATCAGCACTACTAAAACTACTTCACATAAAAAAATGTATGTCAATGGACGAATTCTTCGTTCGATATGTTGCTGCGTCTGCTTAAAGACTACATATTACCGATTGACGCTCAATTGCCAAACTCATACTACGAAAGTAAAAAATTCATTTCTGATATCGGGCTTAAATATGACAAGATAGACGCATGTAAGAACAACTGTATGCTATTTTGGAAGGACGACATAAATGAAGATTCTTGCAGAGTTTACGGTCTTTCAAGATGGAAAGTCGACCAAACAAGTGGGACAGTTCGAGAGAAGCAAAATGGGAAATTCATTCCAAAAAAGGTGTTGAGATATTTCCCTTTAATACCAAGATTGCAAAGACTATACATGTCCTCAAAAACGGCTCCAATGATGAGATGGCATAAAGAAGGAAGAGTTGATAGTGATACGTTGAGACATCCCGCTGATTCCTTAACTTGGAAGACGTTTGATGAAAATTATACAGATTTTACTTCAGAATCTCGAAACGTAAGACTGGGTTTATCAAGCGATGGATTTCAACCATATGCAAATGGGAAAAAATCATACAGTGTTTGGCCGGTTATTCTCGTTCCTTATAATGTGTCACCCACGACTTGCATGGATTCTAGCAATTTCATTTTATCTATGTTAATTCCGGGTCCCAAGAGTCTGGGAGATGCAATTGACATATTTCTCCAGCCATTGATCGAAGAGTTGCATGAACTGTGGCAAACAGGTGTGAAAACATTTGATGCACACACCTCGCAATATTTTAACATGCGAGCGACGTTGTTGTGGACCATTAACGACTTTCCCGCCTACGCAAATTTATCAGGCTGGAGTACGAAAGGTAAATTCGCTTGTCCTTGTTGTAACAACGACACAGTATCTCTTCGATTGGTTCATGGTTCCAAACAATGTTACTTGGGTCATAGACGCTTCCTTCCACCGAAGTACAAATACAGAAGGGATAAAGAGTCGTTTGATGGTCGAACTGATTATAGAGATCCCCCTAGATTGTTAACGGGGCAAGAAAGTTACGAGCAAACACGAGACCTAGAAGACATAATTCTTAGTGCCTTTCACTTTGACATCCGAAAATAAAAAATGTCTTTGAAACTTCTTGAAAGATATCAAGTTGCCTGATGGTTTTTGCTCAAATATCGACGGTTGTGTAAATTTGGAAGAGAAAAAGATTTCGGGATTAAAGAGTCATGATTGTCACATTTTATTGGAATATCTTATTCCTTTAGCAACTCGTGGATTACTTCCAGATAATGTGTATGATGCGTTAGTAAATTTGTCTCGTTTCTTTCGGTTGTTGTGCTTCAAAGAGTTGATTCAAGAGGACCTCGAACAATTGTACATGGATATTACATTGACACTTTGCAAATTTGAAATGATTTTTCCGCCGTCAATCTTCGACATCATGATGCATCTCCCGGTTCACTTGTCATTTGAGGCTTTGCTTGGAGGACCCGTTCAGTATCGATGGATGTATCCGTTTGAACATTACATGGGTACAATGAAAAGATATTTGCGGAATAATAAGCACCCCAAAGCCTCTATAAGCGAGAGCTATCTTGTTAATGAGAGTATTAGTTTATGTGCCAGGTATATGGAGAAACAAGAGCAAGAAAATGCACAACATGAAATCTCGGGCATTTCAATATTTGCATCGTTGGAAGACCTATCTAACAGAAAAATATACAACTTGGATTATATCGATCGAGTGACAGCTCATTCTTACATTTTGAAAAATTGTCCCGAAGCAGAACCTTTTTACATGTAAGATTCGATGTTGCTATTACTAATTAGCATTAAAGAGTGTGCTATTTAATATTCGATCTATTTGCAGAGATTATAACAACGAGTCCAGTGGAGAAACGTTTGCCGCATATTTCAAGCATCGAGTGAGTAAATTATAAACCATATATCCTAACTCTTTTTATTCATTTTAACAACTTCATTTCGGATACATATATAGGTCACCCATTTAGCAGAAATTAACGACATATCAAGAGACCTCAAGATCTTAGGAGAAGGTCCAAGTATGTACTCATCTATGTATGTTTGGTGTAAAGTAAACGGATACAAATTCAGTACAGAAAAACACGACGAAGGTTTGACCACTCAAAATAGTGGGGTGGTTGTTGAGGGGTACAACGGGTCTGAAACTATGTCATACTACGGAGTTTTAACGGATATAATCGAAGTACAATACTATTCTCACAAACGAGTTGTTTTATTCAAGTGTAAGTGGTTTGATACACACTCGGGGGAACTAGGAGTGAAAGTGAATAAATATGGCTTCGTAAGTGTAAATGTAAACCGAATTTTGAAAACCCAAAGTCAAGACCTGTATATATTGGCGAGTCAAGCGAAACAAGTATTCTACGCCCCTGATATGTCAGCCCGACCCGGTTGGAAGATTGTGACAAAAATAAAACCGCAGTTTACAAACATATAGTTCAGATTAATTAATTAGGTAGATTTATGTTTTTAACTTTATATTCATTCTTATTACTACTTTATTTCAATTATTCACTCATTTTTATTAATGGTGTGAATTAAGAATGTCTGAAGGTCCTAAAACAACTTGGAAGAGTATGAGGAAGACACCCAAGAAATTGGATAAAAGCAACCAAAACCTACTTGCCTAATCTGAGTCCTTAAAGCTCCGAGGATCGTCTTCTAGACACCAACCACCTATTGTTGTGGTCCCGATAGCTACCGCGCCTCCCCCAACAGACGAGGATGTTGAGGCTAGTGAGCTCCAAGAGTTTATAGAGAGCACATTTGCTGATATGGTGGATAGCGATGAGGTTGAAGACGATGGTCTCGAGGAGCCTATCGAGGAGGAGGATGGCGAGGAGGAGCACGGTTCCACTCCCGACCCATCATCGACAGGTAACTCGTTTACAAATTAGTTAGTGTTTCAATTGATTGACATATCTAATTATGATTTTGATAATTTTGAAGAATCTTCTGCCCGCAAGAGACGGGGGAAGAATAAGAATATTGCGCTGTCTAAGAGGGTAGCGGGGACAAGGATTCCTCATACGTTTAGAGAGAAGGATGGGAGGCCAGGCAGTACAGACGTGGGAAGAACACGGTGGTCTAGATATGTGGGGTCGATTATCCGGGACCCCGCAGCCGTCTCACACCGTCTTCTAAAGTGGAAGGCTTTAAGTGCAGACCAATTGGATTCACTGTGGACTGCTATCAAGGTAATACTTATTACTTGATTATACATTACGTCATTAAATAATTATTTTTAACATTTGGATGTTATTTTTTTCAGGATCCGTTCGAAGCTACTAATGGTGATATTGAGTCTTTTCGAAAGACCGGATTGGGACACGCCAATCAGATGTGGGATAGATGGCGGTCGGATTTGAACAAGACATATATCCGCGTCCACAAAGGAGACGAAGCGGAGGTACTGGCTAATCCTCCACCAGACTTCGATCGAGATGATTGGGAGTTTGTGTGTCGCAACCATTTCTTCACAGAAACATTTAAGGTACGGTTTCATAATTCAAATAAAAGTTGATATGAATTAATCTAACTTCATTTTTTATTTCAAATACAGAGAAACAGTTCTACAAATATGAAAAACAGGAAGAAGCTGAAATTCCCGTATCGAACGAGAAGTAGACCGTTTGCACAAATTGAAGACGAGTTGGTAAGTACATTATTTGTAATAACTAAATCTAAAGATTGTTATTAATTATATAAATCATTTATTTCAACAGGCGATTGAAATGGAACGGATACCGTCTGTAATTGAAGTATTCAAGAGGACCCGTACCCCAAAACCGACAAAAGAAAACCCAACACCCGTCCCGGACGAACACGTGCAAGAGAAAATTGTAAGTGAATTGAATATGCCTAGTTTTTTATTATAGAAATGATATTTTATTTGAATTGTGCAGGTTGAGATGGAGGAGGTTGTTAGTAACGAACCGGGAATATCGGATTTTGAATTGACGGAGAGGGTGTTCGGACAACAAAAACAAGGGGTAGTGTTCGGAATGGGATCAGGCGTCCGGCCCACACACTTTCGGGAGAATCGTCGAAGTGGAAACAGTTCACAGCGAAACAATGAGCGATTGTTAGAAGAGAATCAAATAATGAAGCTCAAGCTGGAGGAACTGAGAAGAGGGATGAAGAAAGAATGCGCAAAATGGAAGAAATACAAGCGGAAAAGGAAGAAATTGTGACAAGAATGGAGAGGGAGAAGTTAGAGATGAACGCGATAATGGAGAGAATCGAATTGTATATGAGGCAACAACCACCCCTCCCCCCACAAGCTAAGGTTGATTCGATTCAAAACATGTTTTCATTAGTAGTTGTGTCAATTTGAATTTATAACAGATTGTTCGGATTATTAGTTTGGTTGCGAATTTTGTAATGATAATGATCATTTAATGTGATCGTTTAATGTATGTGGCATTTCTTTTATCATTGATATATTGGTTTAGCTGAACAGGTTTTGGTTGCGAGGTTTTGGTTGCGAGCAAAATAATCCGCACGTTTTTAAAAATTTACGGGAAAAAACCGAAAGTAATATTGAAATCTCTCGGTTTTTCTTCAAATGAAAAAACAGAGAGATATTAGAAAACTCTCAGTTTTCTCCATTTGAAGATAACCGAGAGTGATTAGAAAACTCTCGGTTTTTCCACAAAGAGGAAAACCGAGAGTTATATGAAAACTTGCGGTCTTCCTCTTCGTAGAAAAATCGAGAGTTTTCAATATTACTTTCGGTTTTCTCCATTACAAGAAAACCGAGGGTTTTCATTTAACTCTCGGTTTTCCTCTTTGTGTAAAAACCGAGAGTTATAAAAAAGCTCTCGGTTTTTCCACGAAGAGGGAAAACCGAAAGTTAAATGAAAACTCTCGGTTTTCTCCATTTGAAGAAAACCGAGAGTTAAATGAAAACTCTCGGTTTTTCCACGAAGAGGAAAACCGAAAGTTTTTCAATTACCTTTCGATTTTACTCAAGGGTATCTAAACCGAAAACTCTACGATATCTCTCGGTAAATGCCCAATTGTTTTTAACGAAAGAGTCAATACCGAGGGATGGCGAGAGTTACCAAAATCTTCGGTAATGTATCTATACTGGAGGTTATAGGGTCAAAACCGAGAGTTTTTACTCTCGGTTTTGACCCCTTTTTCACCAGTTTAGACCAAAGATAAAAAAGAATGACATTTAATATTGAAGTTGGGATTTACGATTTTTTAAAATATAATATTTATTGATAATTGAATATGTGTCTAAACATGAAACAAATTCTCTCTCAATATGGATGATCATAGAATGTATGAGAAAATCTTCTCCCATTTTATTACGAAAAACTTTTTTAAAATGTTTCATAACAGAGAATGCTCGTTCAGTAGTCGTCGTTGAAATAAATAGAGTTAAAACTAAACGGATCAATCTATCAATCAAATAATTCTGTTCCAACATTTTTGTTTCAAATAAATCTCGACACAATTTTTAGATAGTGGACATATTCTGAAAATTTTCATGACAAACTATATCAATCTCAAAATGTTGTAGTTGACTCTTCAAATAATGCATTTCTTGTTCGGTAAAATTCTCGGGATAATACTATTCTGTGATAGTCAAAATTTTGTCAATGTTAAACTTTTTAAATTTATCATTTTGGTCCAAAGTAAAACTAAGAAAAAATAGTTCAACTATCTCATTCATCACTAAATTTGAAGTTTAACTCTTCAAACTAGAAGTATATTAAAGCATTGAATATATTATAATGAAAGTGATGCTCAACAGTGATGGTATTCTTTTTTCCACATGAACGACTATATATATATTTCTTTTAACGAGCAATCATCTTTGGTAAATCAACATTTAATCTTGTACAAAATGATATGACATACGAAAGAAAATGTCAAACTCATAATTTCTAAATTTCAAGTGAAGTGCTTTAGTCGTAGATACCAAATTCATTGCATTTAATGTATCAATAGACTTTCTTTGCATGTCACAACTAAAAAAATTTGTCATCCCCATAATTTGATGCATCAAATGCAAAATAAAAATGAAATAAAAAACTTCGTCACTATTAAAGATCCACTAGCTTCCCCACGCATCAAAATAGAGGAACCATCTTTGATAATGTTTTTAAGCACATTATTAGTCGCATCATAAATATCTATTAAGTTGCAAATATAATCAAAATGAGAATTCCAACGAGTAGTTCCAGGTCAGTGCAAAATACCAATCTAGTTAGTTCCTCGTCCAATCTCACATTCACCATCAATTGTAGAAAGAATAATTTCATTAGGTTGAGCTGACTATAACTCAGTATTGCGTTTTGAAAAGATGTAATAAGGATGTTCTTTAATCATGAATGAATTTATTATATAATATATATTATGGATTGGTTGATTTTTTTTAAATTTATTTTAGAATTATTAAATTAGATTTATGTTATTTAGATAAAATAAATATATTATAGAATATATTAGTTATTGTTTAGATTGAATAATGTATTATATAGTATATTAGTTATTAATAAAAACTGACAATGGGGCTATGAGTATGTTATAGTCTAGGACATTCTCTAGGAAAAGATATGCACATGTGATTAATTCTGATTCCAATGGGAATCAAATTCAACTTGAGACTATTGAGATACCTTAAGAAGACGAAGAAGCTGGAAAAATAATCTAGAAAGAATTGAAAAGAGAAAGAATTAATGCAGAAAATCTGGGTGAAATAGAAAAGGTATAGAAAACGGCAGCGAAAGAATTGGGTAAAGAAACAGACACGAGGAAATGGCGAGTCAGTTTTAATGAAAGGGCCAAACTGAAAGGGCTCAGAAATTAGATAACGAAATTGTTGATACTAGGCAAGAAGGGCCAAATCATTTTAAGCAAAGAGAAAAGCCAACAGTAGATAAAGCAGTTCAACATGCATTACCTACAAGATTGGAATCTCCTAAAAAAAGAGAAGTACAATACTATTGTGAGTTGGTCTGTTGAAAATTTGAGAGAGCTCTCTAAATGCCCCAAAACTAGAGTCTACTTCATCAAGAACAATTCTAATTGGAAGGTAGACCATGTCTGGAAGAAAGCTGAAGAACAGAGTAAAACTCAAGGGAAGGATCAGAAAACAGAGTAAAAGCAGAGTAAAGATTAGAAAATATGACAAAAACAGAGTAACGAGAAGAATGAATAAAAGAAACAAAATGGGGGCATGAGAACAAAGGGGAAATAAAAGCTAACAACTCAGTTCAATAAAGGGGAAAGATTTTTCTTATAACATTTAAGCTAAAGGTTGAAATTACTAGTTCCCCGTTTGAATTCAAATTACCCCCAAGAAGTTGAGGAAAACTGTGTAAAGTCATGGAAGAATGTCATAGTGGGCAACTTTATCAGAATAAATTATGTGTCATTTCTAGTAACCATGAAAACCCTAATGGAACAATGAGGGGAAAATGGTCTAAAAAAGGTAACATCAAACATTTATGACTTCTATTTTCTCAAATTCAAAGAAGGATCAGATCTCGAAAGTATTCAGATCAATTAGCACACATTTGTTGGAAAGAACTACATGAAACTCGAAAATGGGTCGAAGGTATGGACCTCTTCAGCAAGCCCAAAGAAACTACACAAATCTGATTCCAATTGCATAACATCCATCCCATCATATACAACCCTTAAACATTAAGTCATTTTGCGAGCCTATTAGGGAGTCCACTCTACATGGACCTAACTACATAAAAATGTGAGCATATGACTTATGCTAGGATGTGCATTGAGATACACTCGAGATCAAATCTTCCATATCAGATAACGGTAACGGATAGAAAAGGAAAACCCACAATTATGAGAATCTCATATGAGTGGAGACCGAGTAGATTTTTTGACTATAACACATTTGAACATGTCTGTTACAAGTGCCCTAAAATAATTGAAGATGAAAGGAAGAAGAAGATCGAGCAAGAGACAGAAAATAAACAAAAAGAAGAATAGGAAAGGTTGGAAAAGGAAAAGGCTGAGAAAGAGAGGCAGAAAAAAGTTACTAAAGAATCAATATTGGGTAAGTAGAAGGATCACGATAAGGAAGGAACTTAAGCACAGAGTTTTGAAGAACATGGGAAGGAAGATGGAGTGATAATAGATTCAGAATCAAAGGCTGAGAATGAAGAGGTAACAATGAAACTTGACCCAGAAGCAAGAATCAATACTAAAGAGGCAATAGAAATGGAAAGCGTGGGAGAAAACAGGAAAGGTTGAATAGGGTGAAACTGTGCAATCTCCAATTTAGAAGAAGGTTGACTAGAGAAACACAAAAATCCCAAAACAACAAGGTTAGCAAATTAAAGAAATACAATTCCTTATAGCCCTACTATATGGGGAAAATAGAAAGAGAGAAAAGGTAAATGAAGGGGAAGTAAAGATGGAACATATTCTCTTCATTAATGAACTTAATGACATTGAATATTATAGGGTTAAATTATCATATAAAGAGAAGAGAGGTTAGAAAAACAACAGAAATGAATAAAATCATAAAATTTAGAATTATTAAAACAAAAGTCAGGCAAAGTCAAATAGAGAACGTTGCCCAGGGTTGCTTCAAAGAAGAATGGGAATTTATTATAACTCTAATGGGTTAAAAACATAATCTGGGTATGAGTGGATAAAATAAGGGTTGAAATCAAAAAATATTTTGAAAGCAAGTAAGTTATTTTGACAGAGGTTATCAATTTGGTGACAAGGGTAAAAATCTTCTTTGCGGTAGTCTATGCAAGCAACTTTAGGACAAAGAGGAAGACACTTTGGGATGATTTGAGAATAAACATTATGGGCGATTAACCGTATATTATTTTGAGAGATTTTAATTTTACAAGATTCAAGAATGAAAGAGAGCCTGAGACAGACATAACACGAGACATTTAGGATTTCAATGAATGCATTCAAAACATAAGTTGCATTGAACCTTCTTCCTCATATAATCTATTTTCATGGTCATCTTTAATAGGGGTGAACAACATGATAAAGAGAAGAATTGATAGTGGCCTAGTGAATGAAAAATGGGTGGAGTTTTACACAAGAAGCAAAATAGTGGTTTTGCAATCAGATATCTCTAACCACTGCCCTTTAAAATTCTTTTAGGAGAGGGAGAAAAAATAGAAAATACCTTTTAAGTTCTTCAACTTTTGGATGAATGATGAAAGATTTAATAAAATCCTTAATGAAACTTGGAACATCAGAATTAATGAAACAAATATGTTTAGACTTTGAGAGAAACTAAGATTATTGAAAGGAAAGCTGAATAAGCTAGACCGTAAAAAATACAATGGGATTTCTAAAAGAATAGAAGAAGTCAAAACAAAACTGGAGTAAATACAAAACAATGCACTAAGAGCCCCAAATCTACCTTATAATAGAGAAGAGGAAAAAGTGATTCTTACGCGATTCAGAGACCTCTATTTTAAAGAGGAAAACTTTATACTAAGCAAAAATCTAGAGAAAATTGGTTTTCATTGGGAGACAATAATACTTCTTTCTTCTATAATAAAAAGGCTCATTAAAGAATTTCAGATATTAGGTCCTAAGGCTCACAAACTCAAATGGAAATGTTTTACAGGGACACAAGATAGTTCATGAGGAAGTAATAAATATCTACAAAGGGCTGATTGAAACAGAAACGAGCACAATAATAGAGGACAACCGAAGATTTTTTCAACAGATTGTGCAAAGGAAATCTGTGAGGAAAGTGGTAACCAATTGATTACAAGAGTTAGTATGGAAGAAGTAAAAAAATTAGAGTTTTCGACGAATGGGGATAAAAGCCCAGGGTCAGATGGTTTCAACGCGAACTTCTTCAATGAAAATTGGGAAATAATGTGCAAGGATGTAAGCGAAGGGGAACGTCACAATGTTCAATTTGATTCCTAAGAATTCAATTCCGGAAAAAAATTCAGGACTTTTGTGTTATTTCATGCTGCAATGTTATTTACAAAATTATTTACATTTTTTTTTGCAACGTTTGAAAATAGTTATTGATAATCTTGTAGGATTAGAGCAATCAACATTTATTCCTAAACGCTCTATTTTCCATAATATCCTACTCATACAGAGCTTAATGAATGAATATGGCAAGAAAAACATATCGTCAGGTGTGACTTACAAAGTTAACATTAGAAAAGGTTTTGACACGATTAGATGGGGATTAATCCATGAATTTCTACAGGTTTTTCAATCATTTTCATTGATTGGATTATGCAATGTGTTTCCACTCCTCACTTTATTGTGAGCGTGAATGGTATTCATGGAGGCTTCTTCAAGGGTAAAAGGGAGTAAGGCAAGAGACCCTATATCTCCTCACCTATTCGTCTTAACAATGTAAATTCTTGACTGGATTTTTAAAATAATTCTAAGAAATCATCATTTCAAATTTCACTTGTACTGCAAAGAAGAAGCAATAACCCATATATGTTTTGTAGACGATCTATTTTTTGTGGCTTATGCAGATGTTGAATCTGTTAGTATCAGGTTTATACATCAATGAGGACAAAAGTCAGGCTTTCTATGGAGGGTTTAATGAAGAAAGGAAGGAAAATATATTCAATATTATGGGAATGAAGGAAGGTGAACTACCAGTGAAATACCTTAAAGTACATTTGTCATCAAAATAACTCCGATATAATCATTTCAGACAACTGGTAGAAAATGTTAGAAATTCTATTTTAGGTTGGACTACGAAAAAATTTCTTATGTAGGTAAAATCGATCTCGTTAAAAAAGTCATCTTTAGAATTATTGGCTATTGAGCATAACAGATAGTCATCCCAAAGAAATTAATGACTGAACTGGATAGAATCATGAGAGATTACGTCTAAGGAACCCGAGGTAGAGGAGGCAAAATGGTTAAATGGAAGGATATTTGCACTCCCATAGAAGAAGGCGGACAAGAAATAAAAAGTTATGTTGAATGGAACAAAGCCCTCACCATCAGGAATCTATGGACGTTGAAGCAGAAAGTGGACTCCCTATGGGTCAAATGAGTGCATACAATATTTATGAAAGAATAGTAGAGTATTTGGACACAAAATATCAATAAAAGAATGGTATTGTCATTAAAGAAGATCCTAAAAACAAGAAAAGATGTCTTTCAAATGGTGCAAACTACAATTGGAAATGGAAGAGGGGTACTATTCTGGCATGATTCTTGGAGGGATAATATTCTCATTATGTTCAAAGAAGAAATGAAAACAAGTAGAGTTAGAAGGAAATGCATCAAATACTCATTCAGAGAGGTCTATGAAGGTAAATGTGATTCACTTCTGAGGCGTATTCCAGAAAGTGATAAAATCCTTAACATAATAAGGCAGAAGCAACTCAATGAAAGAAATTATGAAATATGTTGGAAAACAGAAAACAACGAAAAGTTTATTACATGAAAGACATGGGAAATGGTTAGAACAAGAGGACAATAGGTGGATTGGCATAATGTGGTATGTTCTCCAAAAATTATTCCTCATCACTAATTTATTCTCTAGCTGGTATACAAGAAAAGGTTGACAACAACAAACAAAATTCGAAAATATATAAACATTCCTAATATCAACTGTGTCCTATGTTCGGGAGTTGAGGAAAGCATAAACCATTTATTTGGAGAATGCTCTTTTGTAATAAAAATATAGAGGAGATATGCTGCAAACATGAACATCATCAACTTTCTAGGAACATGGGAAGAAATCCAAGAGTGGATGAAGAATAAAGAAAAAGGAAGACCCTTCTATGTATGTATGCTGAAATGCTACTTTGGAGCAGAAATTTACAATATCTGGAAAAAAAGAAATTCAAGAACTCACAGTGGAAGAAGTAGAACTATTGAAGATATTTTGGGACATATAACTTTAGATGGAAATGTAATAATTCAATCCTAGAGATGAATCAAAAGGAATGGAGAGAATAGAAGAAAGCTTTGTCGGATATGAGATATTTCGTTTGAGAAAGTCACAAGTAGAATCAGAGAAAAAATGTTATAGGCGCTGATTGATTGATGTAGATGTCTATAATTCAATTCTTGTTTCACTGTCAAATCTAGAAATTGTCTAGATCTTATCTTAAATTTTTGTATTATTTTTCCTATTTTGTGTTTTTTTAATGAAATGACATTGAGTTGTTTTCCCATAAAAAAGTACGTCGTTTACTATACTATAATTTTAATTTTAAAATATATTTATGAATTCAAAGTTCAAACTATATATATATATATTAACAGCCATTACAATTTCGTTAAGAGGATCTTCGTTACTTTCGTGTATTATACGTGAGCGTCAAAATGATATGTTGGTTTCATTTAGATACCGCTTTCTCTCTTTCTCCTCTTCCTGTAAGAGCATCTCCAACGGAACCCCATACGCAAACCCATACACATATATAATAATGTTTATTTTCAAATTGTATGGATTGTCGTGTGTCGTGAGTTGTAGTTAGTTTGAATATATATGTGGGAGTAAATGGATACTTAAGTCGGATTGTAGGTTGACCCGTCCATAAATTTAAAACGGTTAAAAATAAAATTAAAAATGCTATATGTATGTTTTGAACCTGCAATCTAATCAAACAAGTACAACAATTTAACCAATTAGGCTAATAAAACTTTATATTTTAAATTCAACCCAAAATTTGACAAACGTGGGATATTCTTACCAATATAATTTCAACATTTTAACTAACTAATGTATATATATAATAATGCTTAATTTCAAAGTGTCCGGATTGTCGGTCGAGAGTTGTGTTTAATTTGGATATATATGTGGGAGTAAATATATACTTGGGTTGGATTGTGGGTTGACCCGCCCATAATCACGGTTAAAAATAAATTAAAAATGTTATATGTATATTTTAAATTTGCAACCTAAAAAAACAAGTACAACTATTTAACCAACTAGACTAATAAGACTTTTTATTTTAACTTCAACACAATATTTTATGAACGTGAGAAATTCTTAATAATATAAATTTAATTTTTTAAATGGTTAATCTATATATTATAATGCGTAATTTCAAAGTGTCCAGTTTTATGGGTCGAGAGCTATGCTTAATTTGGATATATATGTGTGTAAATGGTTTTGGGTCGGATTGTGGGTTGACCCGCCCTTAAACTTAAAACGGTTAAAAATAATTAAAAATGTTATATATATTTCGAACATGCAACCTAACAAAAAAAGTATAGTCTTTTAACCAAGTGTGATTGGGATGAAGTTTGTAGAATGATAATAGGCCAGTAGCAATTGAAAAATGATTAAAAAATATGAATCAAATATTGATTAACCAAAGTATGAGGTCACAATGCTAAATGTCAATTGAGATTGGTGCCTTGTTTTTGAAAGGATCGGCGACACCAATAGAGACAGGGGTCTGGCTATTGATGACGGCTTCGGATAAACGAGTTGATAGAAATCCTGTTAGGGATTTATATCGCTTTCTATTCTACACAAACCCTTGCAAACTCTTGAAAGAATCAAGTGTAGAAATGTTTGCTTGGGTTTGAAGCTAAGAACCAAAGAGGGAGATGAAGACAAAATATAAATGACATAAAGAGTTGTTTATGGATGTTCGGAGCAAAACTCTCATACGTCACCCTTCTTCCAACCACCGGAAGGATTCACTATACGTTTCTTAGAATCAAATACAGTTGCAAGGCTAGCTCACTATTGAATAGAAAAGACTCCGTTCAACTTATAATATATTGAAGGATTTCACTCAGCTAGACAATACTTTGATTCTATCTCTCTCTTTATGTACACACAGTAAGCAAGAAAGCAGTTCGTTCGTGTATTAGCTTGTTTGTTCGCTTGTAAGCATTTTTCTTAGTGTTCAGTGATTGATCGAGTTCTCTCTAATTCTAGTTATTCGTCCGTTGTCCTTGAGAATCTTTAAAATAGAGAGCAGGCACCAACGGTCGAATCTTTTATAATTACACATGGCGAACTTCCATTGGAACGCCTCCATAGTACACAGGTACAACAGACTCTAAGCACCAGGATCGTGGTCGTACCAATCTGGTAATGCGCCAAATATTCTTCTAGGATATTCCTACAAGAAACAAGTAGTGGGAGGAATATTTACTTACGTGGAATTAGTTAATTGGTTGCAACTGACTATTGTACTAATCTGCACGGAAAAGTGGAGCAGGAGTAGCATACAACTAGTTGATCGTGGGTAGACGGATGTTAGCTTCAAGAAACTGCTTAAGCATGTCATTAGACGTTTTTCACTTAGACTGACAAGTCTAATGGAATTAGACGCCCGCGTTTAATAGCAGTATCTAATAGACCACCTGGTCTAATGGGATTAAACGACACGTCTAATTACGGTTCCCTTCAGACTAATCTGAAGGAGTTAGACTGCACGTCTAACTTTCATCTCTGTTAGACTGCACGTCTAACTACATTTCCCTTCAGACTAATCTAGAGTAGTTAGACTATATGTCTAACTCTTACATGTTAGACTGCACGTCGTATCTGTTAGACTACATTACTAACTACGTATCTGTTAGAATGCGCGTCTAACTACGTATCTGTTAGACTGCACGTCTAACTACGTATCTGTTAGACTGCACGTCTAACTACGTATCTATTAGACTGCACGTCTAACTACGTCTCTGTTAGACTGCACATCTAACTGCGTCTCTGTTAGACTGCACGTCTAACTGCGTATCTGTTAGACTGCACGTGTGACTGCGTATCTGTTAGACTACACGTGTAACTGCGTATCTGTTAGACTGTAGGTCTAACTACGTATTCGTTAGCCTACACGTATAACTACGTATTTGTTAAATTGCACGTCTAACTACGTCTATTAGACTGCACGTCTAACTACGTATCCGTTAGACTGCACGTCTAACTACGTATTCGTTAAACTTCACGTCTAACTACGTATCTATTAGACTGCACATCTAACTACGTATCTGTTAGACTACACGTCTAACTATGTATCTGTTAGACTGCATGTCTAACTACGTATCTGTTAGACTGCACGTCTAACTACGTATCTGTTAGACTGCACGTCTAACTACGTCTCTGTTAGACTGCACATCTAACTACGTATCTGTTAGACTGCATGTCTAACTACGTCTGTTAGACTGCACGTCTAACTACGTATCCGTTAGAATGCACGTCTAACTACGTATCTGTTAGACTGCACGTCTAACTACGTCTGTTAGACTGCACGTCTAACTACGTATCCGTTAGACTACACGTCTAACTACATATCTGTTCACGTTTAACTACGTCTGTTAGACTGCACGTCTAACTACGTATCCGTTAGACTGCACGTCTAACCACGTATCTGTTAGACTGCATGTTTAACTACGTATTTATTAGACTGCACGTCCAACTACGTATCTGTTAGAATGCACGTCTAATTACGTATCTGTTACACTACACGTCTAACTACGTCTCTGTTAGACTACACGTCTAACTACGTATCTATTAGACTACACGTCTAATTATATCTCTGTTAGACTGCACGTCTAACTACGTATATGTTAGAATGCACGTCTAACTACGTCTCTGTTAGATTACACGTCTAACTACGTATCTGTTAGACTGCACGTCTAACTACGTCTGTTAGACTACATGTATAAATCAATGCATCTAATGGCCATTGAGTCTAATGAATTTCATTCAGACTTGGTCTAATATAACATGTTTTTGATACACCTGCACCAAGAACGATTAGACGGCTTAAATTAGGTTTTAAACAAACTCATCATCAAAATTCTAGTAGTCATAATAATTTGACCCTTAGTCAAAATAATTTGACCCAACAATTTCCCCCTTTTTGATGATGATGTTAAAACTTTGCATAATTAACAAAATGAACATCCATCAAATAAAAGAAAGAGTCGAACTTGTTCACCAATCTTACAGAAATAATTTCCAAAACCAATATTTAGAAACCAAGTTTAAAGAACCAAGTTCACAAACTAATAGAAGATAGTTTAAGAGAATATAGATTATCGATCTTCCCTTTTCACGAGTGGGTCGATTGGGTAGCAAGATCCTTGACACCTGAATTCTTCACTAGTTAGAAGGTTTCGATACGGAGTGAGGGATTGGCCACCACGACCACTTCCACCACTTCTGCCACCACGATCACCGATGCGACCTCTGCCTCTTTTGATTGGCCTATCGTTATCATCACCGGTTGGCTTTCGCTTTGATCTGGTGCCTATTGAAATACTACCACCTCTTCTTCCGCTATTGTCATCGCCTTGAGTAATGAGATTCTTCTCTTTCTTGGCAGCAACCTTAGCATCTTCTTCAGCCTGAATCTTCTTTGCAAAGGAATCAGCATATTCTAACCGCTCAGCATCAGCTCTACTCATATTACCTTGAATCTCAACCATATGATTTCGAAGTAAGCTAATTCCATCCATAACTTCATTATGGAGTTCAACGGTATTTTCCCTTTCATATCGATCAAATCGCTTTGTCGTCTGAAAAAGTTCTTTTTAAATTTGGTGTATGTCTTGTTGAGGGTATGAATCTCGTACGTGTTCCTCTTCAGTGTCTGCTCCATCTCATTATGGTTTTTAAGAAGATCGGCAAATTCCTTCTTGTTTGCTTTCTGAGTCTTCATAATCTTTACCATGTTGGATTCCATTACAACCATATTCTTCTGAAGTGTTCCCATCAATGCTGTCATAGACTTCATAAGCTTTGTATCACCAACAGATGATCCTTCATTAGATGAAATCTCTTGAGAATCTACTAGAGCGGTCTGAATGGGACTGATATGGGTGTGAATTTGCATGGACTGCTCGGGTCCATCCTTCTCTAAATCACTTTTAGACTTTCCTTCTTCTTGATCATCAACGAAATCTTCACGTACCTTGTGAACCGGACAGGGCGACTCGTCTGAATGATGAGGAAGATTGACAATATCATCATGAACGTTCGCAGCATTGATATCAGGAAATGGTCGAGGCTTGGGTGATCCTGGAATGAAACATTGAGACAACAGAAGCCCTTCTGATGATTCATCATTTTTAGCTTGTTCCCCCTCAGATGAGGAACTCTTCTCTAATTCCTTGTCTTTTGAGGGTCCCCCCTCAAATCTAGACTCATTAGGCTGACTTACTTCAGCCACCTTTTCTGGAGATGCCTCTGCTTGGAGAATAGGGGACTCCAAAACTTCCTTTTCCTAGGTAACAAGAGCATGAACGAGTTCCTTAACAAGTTCTTCTTATTCGATAATAGGGTTGGTTTGAACAGGTTCCACAGTTTGTTCAATTCTGGGTTGAGTCATTAAACGTTTTTCTTAAGCTGAAAAACTTCCCAATTCTATAAGAAGAGCAACAACTTTCTCATCTTCAGGAACATCACGATCATCGGGTAGATCCATAAGTTCATCTTCATCTGAGGAACTTCTAAATGGACTAACACCGGAGCAATTTGCTCCATGAACGTACCTAACAACTGTAGAAATGTAATCTTGCATAATATCGTCTAGTCTTTTCAGAGCTTTCTCCTCTACCTTAGCATTCCTTTCAAGAGGATTTAAATTGGCTCTTCTGGCTTGAAGAATCGGAGAGAGGGCTCTTCCTCTCAAATTAGCTTAACCTAGCTCTTTTCTCTTAAGAGCTTCATAATTTTCCGATGTCTTGGCCCATTTCAGGACTCTCTTTTCAGTGTTGACTAGCTTCAACCATTGACTGCTTATGCCTTTACCCTTGATGACCTCATCATACTTAATAGACATTCTGTTCAAGAACCAAGTATCAAAGATCTCGATCTTTTCAGCAGCATTTACATTGGCCTGATCCATCATAAGGTTGATAATACAAGTTGCTTTAGAAACCTCCTCATTAGAATTGGTTGCAACATCCTTCCCTTTTCTAATAACCTCAACTGGCTTTGGAGTAGGCCATGATTCCCCAAACGTGATTCCAGTAGCCTTTCTTGTGGAACGCATTAACTCATGAGCAGAAAGGGGTCTAGCAAAGAGTCCTAGCGTAGGTTCTGACTGAACAAGATTTCCAGTCACTACGGACTCTATTGGGACAGGATTGGAAATAGGGGGCTCTTCGACTGGCATAGAAAGGGCCTTTCCAGATGCATCACCAGCAGCAAGGGTAAGAACTGCACATTGCTCTAGTTCAAGAGACATTGTAGCATCAGCAGCTACAAGATCGAGTTGACGGACATAAGACAGAGTCCTATCAAGATTATCAATGTTTGGACCAACTGGCTCAATAGTTGGCCCGACAATAGGTTCCACAACAGGAACAGGAACAGATTTATCTTGTTCCACCACAGGAACATTAAATTTGGGCACTTCGGCCTGAGATTAAGATGAGGTTACCTTAGATGATACTTTCACAGACTTAGACGCCTTGGGCGCCTTTGATTTATCTCCTCTTGAAATAGAGGACTTGGAGGGCTTTCTTAACTGACTCACAGCTAGAGATAGGGGAGACATGAGAATAACAGCAAGTTAAAAGGGACCTTGCATAACTCTGGAATCGACTATTCCAGAGTCCTTCTTCGAAGAACTCTTAAGACTAGTGGAACTAGCCTTTGATTCATTGACGGTTTTTTATCTTTTGGCTCATGTAGACAAGATAGAAGTCGCTGGATGTTTGGAGCGAGTAACAGACCTTCCTCCTGTCTGTTGGCTTGATGCTCCCGAGAACGATTCCTTATTATTCTTCATTCGGACGAGGGTGTTAGCAATAGTGAAGACATTGTACACCCGAGTAGAGTTGATAGACTCATAATCCCCAATGGGAACCCCTAAATATTCCAACAAACGACTCAGTTGAGCAACAAAGTTTACACTTTCTTTGTTTTCTTGATTGATCGCAGAGCATAGGTTCAGGTACAAAGTTTAGCCCCAGTTGACCTAAATCCCTTTAGAAATCGTCGTCATATAGTCAAAACGGACTTCACTATAGAGATGGAAAGAGCCCTTCTTCCCTTGAAGCGCTTTAGCCACCACATCATTCAACAAAATAAACTGGGTTTAAGAGCCTTTTTACTCCCGTTTAGTCGAATCTCTGAGCCATCGGTTGAGAAAACCGTCTTCATATCTTTTGTGACTTCCGATGGCAGAGAAAGATTGAACGTGAAAGTTCGAAGAACTCCACATAGGATGCTTCGTTGAAGGATATTTCAGTATCATTCACCATTGCAGTAATGGAATCGCCTACCATGGTCTCCGATTTGAAGAATTCCCTGACTTCTTTTTCGTGGAATATGAACGGCCCTCCGTGATACTTCCCGAGACCGGAATATTCAATGGATCTGAACATATCGACCACATCTTGCTGATTGAACGTGTAGATGGGGGGAATATCGACCTGTAGAGTACAATGACCAAGTGTGATTCTCTTGTTTCCCATCTTTGAAAGAATATGAACAGACACACAAAGAGAAAGAGTTTCTTAGAGAGAGGATCGAAGAAATGTAGGGTTCTTTAAGAATTTTGAGAGAGAAAAAAGATTTTTCAATCTTATGCAGAATGTCCTTATATAGTCTCCCAAGAGTCGCATAGTATAACCGTCATATTTCCTAGGGGTATGGCCCATCAATTAATACTAGGCGTCCTTTCCAAAAAGTCATCATTAATATGGGGGTATATTAGTCATTCTCTCTTAACTTGAAAGACACATGTCTTCATGTTATTCGGAGATGACTATATTTTTATTTGAGCGGGAAAATTAGATATCACATCATGTGGGATAGTTGTCCTTGATCGGTCTAATACACGTGTAGTTAGAATTTTTTCTTACTCCAACAATTATGAGATCTAAACGTCTATTAGACGCATGGGTCTATTAGACGCAAGCGTCTAATCACGTGTCTTATAAACGTCTAACGTCTATTAGACGTCGACGTCTAATTACGCATGTACATCACGTATTAGACGTGTGTTTAGTTAGACGTGAGCATCCAATTGCTCTTGTCGTAAAAACATCTAACGTCTAACCGCGCAAGTTATTAACCAAGACACACAAACTTAGATGCATAGAGTGTGAGTAAAAATACGTCTAAGTACATGCTTTTTCTCTTAGACGACCTCGTCTAATAGACCGATTGGCCTTTTGTCTGAGTGTATCTTTATTTCCAAGATAAATTTTCCCTCTCATTTTGTGCATGTACATAAAATGAATGAAAAAATGTTTTCAAGTCCTTAAGACCAAAAATATTTTTAAGACATAAAAGACTTAGTCCTCTGGAATGTCAAAGGTCATTGTTGATCTCCTAAAATGTATACTCAGACGAGTATGCTCCATGCTTCCTTCCTGTTGCACTCCTCTGTCACCTACACATGAAAATATTTACAAACTTTGGTACCCACAATCAATTGGGTCCTCGATCAATTAGTCCCTTAGGAATCCATATATGAGATATTCTGATGGATTTCTCATTTGGTGTTGTGATTAATGCGTATGATTTTGACTTAACAGACGCCTTCTTGCTAGCCACTGATCCCTTAGCTTTTGAAGATGATTTTCTTTTAAAACTCTTTGACTTTGAGTCAGGTTTTAGATTTCCAGAGTTGGTGGCGGCTTCTAACTTATTTTTCAGCCAGCTGATAGTCGGAGGAACATAAGTTATTTCATTCTTCAAAGCTACCTCTTCATGAATGGAATCAGATTCAATATCAGTTAAACTCCCTTTAACAAAGCTTATTGGCTTAAGTTTGTTAGCTGCTGAGTTTGACTTTTTGCAGGACCGGTTTGGGTCATTGCCATCAAATCCTAAATCGGATCTAGATCCAGCAGATTTTAACAGACTAATCTGATATTTGACAACTTCTCTAGATCTTGTCCAAGCACTAACAACATAGTTTAATCTTTTGTTTTCAGAAGAGAGCGTTTGAATCTGTTCCTTGAGCATCTCATTCTCGGATGAGATATCTACTACTTTCTTTTAAAAAACATTTGATTCTTGAGTTTGAGATAAAACCGGTTGAGACACATTGGGTGAAGATTTTGTTTCATTTAGGGATTCTGCTAGCTTTTTGTACTCTATGATCATGTCATCTAATGCAGCTATCAGTTGTACCCTTGAAAACTTTTCAGAAGAGAAGTCAAATACCTCAGTTTCCTGATTCTCTTCTTCTTCTATTGCCATGAAGCAGACAACCTCTTCTTCATCACTGTCATTGGATGAGAAGTAAGAATCACTATAGTTTCGTCTGTTCTTCCCATCCTCTACCACAAGAGCTTTCATCTCCTTTTCTTCATCCTTCTTCTTTTCCTCACGCTTTCGTTTCCGACATTCCGATTGATAACGACCTAGAATACCACAGTTAAAACACTTAACATTAGCTTTGGATTTCTTATTATCATTAGAATTTGAAGAGCTTGAGTTCGAGTTGTTCTTCTTCATGAAGTCGCCAAACTTCTTCACAAAGAGAGACATAGCATCGCTGCTCAGTTGCTGAGTCTTTGTCTTCACATCAGGAGAAACTGGTGGCTCTTCAGCAGTCACCAACGCTTTGGCAATGATAATGGATGTGGATTGATCTTCTTCAATCCTAGATTTCAACTCGAACTCATAGACCTTGAGATCAACGAACAAATCGAAGAGCGAGATCTTGTTGAGGTCTTTGGATTCCCTCATGGCCATCGTCTTTATGTCCCATTCCCTTGGAAGAGTACGCATGACCTTGATAGCAAGCTCCCTGTTACTATAGGTCTTGCCAAGAATAGATAGAGTGGAGACAATTTGGCTGAACCTTGTATCAAACTCGTTCATCGTTTCTCCGGGACGCATTTTGAAACTGTCGAACTATTGAATGGCCACCATGATCTTGTTTTCCTTTGTTTGCTCATTGCCTTCACACAGTTGAGTAGAGTCTATCCCAGATCTTCTTAGCAGTATCACACTCAATGATGTAGTTGAACATACTATTATCAAGATATCTATACAAAACGTCTAATGCCATGTTGTTGAGGTTGTTCTTCCTCTTGTCTTCACTGGTACATTCTGATTTCTCCGTATCGATCTTGATGGGACCATATGTGATAACACTCCACATGTCATCATTAAGAGAAGAGAGATGAGCATGAACTCTCTTCTTCCACACGATATGGTTTTCTCTTGAGAATGTAGGGATAGCGGTTGCACTGGAATCTTTGGTTATGGTTGACATTCTTAGTGAAAGCTTGAGAATAAAAACAGGGCTCTGATACCAATTGAAATGATCTGCAGCACCAATAGAGACGGGGTCTGGCTATTGATGACGGCTTCGGATAAACGAGTTTATAGAAATCCTCTTAGGGATTTATATCGCTTTCTATTCTACACAAACCCTTATAAACTCTTGAACGATTCAAGTGCGGAAATGTTTGCTTGGTTTGAAGCTAAGAACCAAAGAGGGAGATGATGACAGAATATAAATGACACAAAGAGTTGTTTATGGATGTTCGGAGCAAAACTCTCCTACGTCACCCCTTCTTCCAACCACCGGACGGATTCACTATACGTTTCTTAGAATCAAATACAGTTGCAAGGCTAGCTCACTGTTGAACAGAACAAACTCTATTCAACTTACAGTATATTGAAGGATATCACTCAGCTAGACAATACTCTGATTATATCTCTCTCTTGATGTACACACAATAAGCAAGAAAGCAGTTCGTTCGTGTATTAGCTTGTTTGTTCGCTTGTATGCGTATTTCTCAGTGATCAGTGATCGATCGAATTATCTCTGATTCTAGTTATTCGTCCGTTGTCCTTGAGATTCTTTAAAATAGAGAGTAGGCACCAACGGTCAAATCTTCTATAATCACATGTGGCAAACGTTCATTAGAACGCCTCCATAATACACAGGTACAGAAGACTCTAAGCACCAGGATTGTGGCCGTACCAATCTGGTAGTGCGCCAAATATTTTATCTAGGATATTCTTGCAAGAAACATGTAGTGGGAAGAATATTTGCTTATGTGGCATTAGTTAATTGGTTGCAACTGGTAGACGTACTGATCTACACGGAAAAGTGGAGCAGGAGTAGCATACAACTAGTTGATCGTGGGTAGACGGATGCTAGCTTCAAACAACTGCTTAAGCATGGAATTAGACGTTTTTCACTTAGACTGACAAGTCTAATGAAATTAGACGCCCACGTCTAATAGCAGGATCCGTTAGACCATCTGGTCTAATGGGATTATACGACACGTCTAATTAAGGTTCCCTTCACCCTAATCTGAAGAAGTTAGACTACATGTCTAACTTTCATCTCTTTAGACTGCACGTTTAACTATGTTTCCCTTCAGACTAATCTGAAGGAGTTAGACTACACGTCTAACTCTTACCTGTTAGATTGCACGTCTAACTATGTATCTGTTAGACTGCACATCTAACTACGTATTTGTTAGACTGCACGTCTAACTACGTATTTGTTAGACTGCACGTCTAACTATGTATCTGTTAGACTGCACGTCTAACTACGTATATGTTAGACTGCACGTCTAATTGCATATCTGTTAGACTACATGTTTAACTGCGTCTTTGTTAGACTACACGTCTAACTGCGTTTCTATTAGACTGCACGTCTAACTGCATATCTGTTAGATTGCACGTCTAACTGGCGTATCTGTTAGACTGCATGTCTAACTGTGTATCTGTTAGACTGCACGTCTAACTACTTATGTTAGACTGCACGTCTAACTACGTATCCATTAGACTACATGTCTAACTACGTATCCGTTAGACTACACATCTAACTACGTATCCGTTAGACTGCACGTCTAACTACGTATCTGTTAGACTGCATGTCTAACTACGTATCCGTTAGACTGTACATCTGACTACGTATCCGTTAGACTGCACGTCTAACTACGTTTCTTTTAGATTGCACGTCTAACTACATATCTATTAGACTGCACGTCTAACTACGTATCCGTTAGACTGCACGTCTAACTACGTCTCTGTTAGACTGCACGTATAACTCCATATCTATTAGACTGCACCTCTAACTACGTCTGTTAGACTACACGTCTAACTACGTCTGTTAGAATGCACGTCTAATTACGTATCCGTTAGACTGCATGTCTAACTACGTATCCGTTAGACTGCACGTCTAACTACGTATCTGTTTGACTGCACGTTTAACTACGTATCTGTTAGACTGCACGTCTAACTACGTATCCGTTAGACTACACGTCTAACTACGTATCCATTAGACTGTACGTCTAACTACGTATCTGTTAGATTGCACGTCTAACTACGTATCCGTTAAAGTGCACGTCTAACTACGTCTCTGTTAGACTGCACGTCTAACTACGTATCTGTTAGACTGTACGTCTAACTACGTATCTGTTAGACTGCATGTCTAACTACGTATCTGTTAGACTGCACGTCTAACTACGTATCTGTTAGACTGTACGTCTAACTATGTCTGATAGACTGCACGTCTAACTCAATGCATATAATGATCAATAAGTCTAATGAATTTCATTCAGACTTGGTCTAATATAGCATGTTTTCGATATACTTGTACTAAAAACGATTAGACGGCTTAGATTAGGTTTTAAACAAACTCATCATCAAAATTTCAGTAGTCAGAATACTTTGACCCTTACTCAAAATAATTTGACCCAACAGTTTTCTTAGGGATAGGAGACGTGTTAAAGTGTGATTGTGATGTGGTTTGTCGTGAGATAAAAGGTAGGTAACAAAGGATCACGAAGTCATGAGATTAGAGGTCGATTGAGACTGGTGGTTGGTTTGTTGATAGATACGAGGCGTGTGAAACTGTGATTCAGATTGGTAGTTGGTTTTTCGAGAAATATATATATCATCGGGATCATCGAACTATACATCATATGTACAAACACATAACTCGTCATAGGTCATTCTATTTAACACAAATAAACTATCTAGATGTTCGAATAACGGGGATTTATCTTTGTGAAAATTTTACATCCATGTCTAGATTCCATATCCGTAGCGTAAAAAAATTGTTGTGCTTGACATGCCATTACAAACGGATCATGAATATGAGTTTTCAATGGCCTGTTCACATTAACACTTACAAACCCATATTTATCTACTTTTATAATATCACAGTCCTTGGAATGTACATCAAACCATCTACACTTAAAAATAATTACTCGATTACCACAAAAATATTGAACTTCTATAATATATGTGAGTACTCCATAATAATTTATCGTTTCGACCCCATTATTGCCAATTACTAAGACACCACTACTTTGCGTGGTAAATCCTTCGTCATTCTTCTTGGTGTTAAACTTGTACTTGTTTATTTTACAAGAGTTATACTTCTTAGAATAAATTGTTAGGTCACTCCCAAGAATATTTAGACTCAAAATTCGATTTAATTCATCAGTCAATTTCCCCACTTTTGTGTTGAAAAACCTTATGTAAAGTTTACCGTGTTCAAGATTAGAAAGATTGAGTCACATTGTATCAGTAAACTCTTGCGTGAATTCGCTACGTATAATGAAATTTAATCGTAATTAGTTAATTACAAAATTCACACTTAGTCACTAATCAACTTATGAACTCTTACTTGTAATATTGTTCGACTTTGAGATAATTTTTCAAATTGTATATGTGAGCACACTCCTGATCACCCAACTCGTATGTGTGAAGTGTTGCAAACGATAAATCTTTAATTACCAAAATATAGAAAGTGTTGAAGTTGGTTTTATCAATGTCTCTATTGACTTGTGAACTTCTAAATATCGAGCACATAAACTCACACTCTCGTGCAAAAGATAACTCTCACTGATTGACCCTTCATGAAAGTTTTTGTTTCGAAGGTACTTTTTGAAGGTACCCATATATTATTTAATTGGATACATCCATGGATATGGATAGGCCCCCTAACAAAGCCTCAAAGGCCAAGTGTACAGGAAAATGTACATTTATATCAAAGAATGAAGGTGGAAATATCTTTTCCAATTTACTAAGGGTCAAAACAATGTCATCCTGTAACTCTTCCAATTCATTTCGATTTAAGGATTTTTGACATAACAATCGGAAGAATCTAAACAAGTGCACTAGAGAATCGTACACATCATCCATAAGTAAAGCACGTGTAGCAAGTGGAATCAATACTGTAATAGGATGTGACATTCATGACTCTTCAATCTGGAAATTTTCTTATCAATTACGTTTACATACCCTCCAATATTAGACCAGAACCCTTCTGGAATTCTTACATCTTTAATAAATATACATAATATTTTCTTCTAATCCAAAGAAAGTGCGTATGTGGCTGCTGAACATTGAAAAACACCATCGACATTAACAAGATGCAATGAATGCTTTAGGTTCAATAATTCCAAATCTTTACAAGCTCTAAGTCCATCCTTTGTTTGTTTTTTAAAATTCATTATAGTTCCCAACACGCTATCACAAATGCTTTTCTTAATATGCATCACATCCAAATTATGCCTCAATAACAATGTTTTCCAATATGGTAGTTCGAAAAATATGTTGAGTTTATTCCAATTATCACCCCGAGATTCATGAGAAATTTTCTCCTTTTGGGATGGTATTTAGTCAAACAGATGCCTTTCAAATCTCTTTCCTACATCAATATTTCAGTTCTAAACAAAAGATTAGGTGCCAGTTTAAACTTTGTAATACCGTCAAAAGATTCTCTTTCCCTACGCCAACAATGAGTAGGTGGAAGAAATCATTAATGACTCATGTAATATTTTTGAGAAGTGTATCAATCTCAGCGAAGCTGTATTCTTTTAACAACACGAAAATTCAAGTTTTCCCTTCGTACTCCATCCAGATAAATTTACATATGTTGGAAAATTATTAATTGGCCAAAACATACCTGTACACATATTGAAATATTATTTACGGCTCGCGACGTAAGTCATCACACCGGTATGTCACAACTCTTTTAACTCGTGAATCAATGGTTGGAGAAACATGTCAATTGAATTCCTGAGACTTTTTGGCCCGAGAATTAACATCGAAAGAATGAAGTTGTTTTTTTCCAAAAATATTGTAGGAGAGTCGTTGAAAGAGATAATAATAAATAACAAACCAAATGTTATAAAAAGTCTTTCCATTTTTAAAGGGTATGAACCCATCACTTGTGAAAAAAAGTCTTACATTCCGAAGGACGTTCATGTCATTGAATTAGTTGGATGCCTTAAGACTTCATCATCAACTTTAATATTATCTTTATGCCAAGTCATCTGAGGAGCGGTTTCAAAACACATGTACAACCTTTGAAACCTCGGTGCAAGTGGGAAAATCGTTAAATTTTATTTGAAATTAATTTTCCATTCACCATTTTCCGAAGCGTACCACTTGATTAGTTGATCTTTCATCTAGACATACCGCAAACTTTACACTAGTCCAAATCTTTATCTTCTTCATGGAAGAGCATACAATCATTCTTAGAAGCATCAATTTTATCATACATTAAACCGATGTCTATAATAAATTTCTTACACTCATAGTATGAACTTGGAAATTCAGAATTATCTTATAATATTTTCACTCTGAGCAATTTTAATAACAAATAAAATAATGTGTTGGTCCATTGACTAACATTTTTTATGTGAAGTAATTTAAGTAAGGTGAAGGCTTTTGAAATTCGGGATCTTTTATACAAGGGAAGTTTCGAATCACCCAACAACTAGTAGAATGCCTTAGCATCGTCAACAGGGCATTCATTATTTGAGGCTTCAACGGTTGGCTACAAATCATTTATAAGTTCTTCCATAATTTGATCATCTTGATCAATTTATTTGTTAATTTCATCAATAATGTCATTCTCTCCTACACCACCCTGATTTTCATTTATAAGGTCATCCAATTCATCATCATCATCCCTTTTATTCGAATATCTCGTTTCCCCAATAATGTTCCAAAAATTATAATTTTGATAGATCCCAAATACAATTAGATGATCTTTGACCACTATTCTATTTTCATAAGTTCGATTTGCACTCTTTACACATGGACAAACAATCAAATTTCTATTTGTAGACATAATAGTGAAGTCTATGAATATTTTAACCCATTGAATATAATTTGGATTATATCGACGTAGAGTCATTCAACTTTTATCGAAGACTTCCATTTTAACTAATTACAAAACATATTCTATAGTTCCAAAAATTTCTATCATCATACAAACAATTAACATCTACTAAGTTTAATTAATATCAACATATAGGCAACTAATCAACATACTAAGTATATGTGTTTTATCCTACTAAATTTGTGATACACAAATCATCGATTAAATTCATCTTAAAACTAAAAAAGAGAATTATTATTTTGTGGAATTTTTTGAATCATTAACGGGACGCTTCCTTAAGTCAATAGATGAATTTATGTAATTTGCAAACTATATTAATTTTGTTTCTCGACACAAAGTTTTCTTGTTGCACCAAATTATGTTTCAATGTCTACATTAAGAAACTCTTTTAACATCTATTTTGGTGAAACTCCATATCAAAATATGTAACGAGTGCCATAAATTGTCCTTAAAGAGTCATTCGATTAAACTTGATTATCGCAAAGATACTTGATTTTGAGGTTGTTGAGTTTTCACTTAATGAATTTATCAACATTGTCTTGTTACTCTTGATAACAAATCTTATTAATGTCAAAAACATTTGAGATATGAATCAAATCTTCTTTAATAGAAATTATTTATTAATATCATCTTCAAAGACAAAATCATTTATCACTTCAAACTCAATATCCTCAAAAATATATTATAGTCTCATCTTAGAATAAATATCTTTAACTTGACATCACAAAAAATGTAACTCTTAATTACTTAGAATATTCAATAAAGTAGTTGTTCGTATTTATAAACTTAATTAACAACTTAATTCAAATAATGATTTATTCCATTTCAAGATATCTAATGCAAAATTAATATCAAGTCTTTGGACAATAATATTAATTGCTAATAGTATTGTGTTGTAATGACATGTCAAATAAACAATCGATGGATTAATTATTTACAAAAATAATACTTTATAATTATTACATGTTTACCATCACAAATATTTATGCAATTCTGTCAATTAATTATCAACATTTGGTTCAAATAATATCTTTATAAACTTAATTACTCTTAATTACTTAGAATATTCAATAAAGTAGTTGTTCGTATTTATAAACTTAATTAACAACTTAATTCAAATAATGATTTATTCCATTTCAAGATATCTAATGCAAAATTAATATCAAGTCTTTGGACAATAATATTAATTGCTAATAGTATTGTGTTGTAATGACATGTCAAATAAACAATCGATGGATTAATTATTTACAAAAATAATACTTTATAATTATTACATGTTTACCATCACAAATATTTATGCAATTCTGTCAATTAATTATCAACATTTGGTTCAAATAATATAATCACATAAATTATACAATACTATTATTCCAAATTTTATTGAATCAATTTTAACAAACATTGTCACTTTGGTGATTATTTGTATTAGTTAATAAAAATATCAAATTATGAACAATAATATCATTAATATAAATATAAATGTCATATTATTGTATATAACCCAAACATAAAAAATATATAGTTACCAAAGAAACATGTAATTTATTTTATTTTATTATAAAAAATAAAATTATGCCGTAAACCAAGTCTTAATTCTAGAGTTTGAAATTTGTAATTTCCCACTTTAATTAAACACTTTCTATTCCACGCAAACCCTTTTAAACACTTGAAACAGAATCAAGTGCGGAAATGTTTATTTAGATTTGAAGCTTATGATCAAGAATGAGAAGATGACAAAAATGAACAACACAGCAGTTTGTTTATGGATGTTCGGAGCAAACTCTCCAACGTCACCCCTTCTTCCAACCACCCGAAGGATTCACTATAATATGCTTTGAATCAAATACATTTTGCATGAATAGCTCACTGTTGAACAGAACAGACTTTGTTCAACTTACAATATGATGAATATCACTCAGCTAAAACGATGTTTTGATTCTAACTCTCTCTTGATTAACACACAGTACAATCAGGAAAGCAGCTAACAGTTTGAATGTTCAAGAGATTGATTTCACAGTAATTCCAAATACTCTTCTTAGAATACAAGCAACAGAAAGATCGAGAGGTAGTTTGTTGTCCTTAAGAATCTTTAAATATGAACAGGTATGAACGGTCGAATCTTCATAATGATACGTGGCACTCTTCCATTGGAATGCCTCCATAGTACACAACAGACTCTGAATACAGGGATCATGGCCGTACACAACGGGTAGTGCGTCGAATAATCTTCAGAGATTTACCTGCAAAACAAGTAGTGGGAAGGATATTTGCTTACGTGTCATTGGTTGATTAGTTGCAACTGGTTGTCGTACTGATGTTCACTAGAAAGTGGAGTAGGAGTAGCGTACAGCTATAGCACGTGGGTAGGCGAGTGCTGGCTTCAAGCAACTACTTAAGAAAGACATTAAACGTATTTCAATTAGATGACCTCGTCTAATGAAATCAAACGTCCCCGTCTAATAACAGAATCCATTACACCACCTAGTCTAATGGGATTAGACTTACGTCTAATTACAATCACTTCAGACTAATCTGAAGGAGTTAGACTATACGTCTAACTTTCACAAGTTAGACTGCACGTCTAACTTTCACCAGTTATACTACACGTCTAACTTTCTCTTTTCATTAGACTGCACGTCTAACTCTACGAGTTAGACTGCACGTCTAATTCCGGTTCTACTTTAGACTAGTCTGAAGGAGTTAGACTGCACGTCTAACTTTCACAATCCATTAGACGGCACGTCTAACTCTACGAGTTAGACTGTACGTCTAATTACAAGTCTATTAGACTACACGTCTAACTCCACGAGTTAGACTGCACGTCTAATTACGAGTCCATTAGACTGCACGTCTAACTCCACGAGTTAGACTGCACGTCTAATTACGAGTCCATTAGACTGCACGTCTAACTCCACGAGTTAGACTGCACGTCTAATTACGAGTCTATTAAACTACACGTCTAACTCCACGAGTTAGACTACACGTCTAATTATTCTAGTTAGACTGTACGTCTAACCCCGCTTAGTTAGACTACACGTCTAACTTCGCTAGTTAGACTGCACGTCTAACACCATGCATCTAATACCAAATCGGTCTAATGAACCTTATTAAAACCAAGTCTAATGAAATCTGATTTCGATACACCTGCATCAAAAACAATTAGACGCATACATAATCCATTCATCATTTCATCATCAAAATTCCAATAGTCAAACTATTTTAACACTTAGTCAAAATAATTTGACCCAACAATTTTCCCATATTTGATGATGAGATTGAAACTTTGCATAGATAACAAATTAAGCATTCATCATATAAATGCAGGGTAAAACTTGTTCATCCATCACACATAACCACTTTCAAAAACCAATATTCCAAAAACATAGTCAAAGAAACATAGTTTAAATCTTAGCAAAGTAGGAGAAAGGAGATTATTGTTCTTCCCTTTTCACTCGAGGATCGATAGGAAAACGAGTTCCTTCATAGCTCATCCCTTCACCCGTCATCTCTTGACCGGTTAACAGATTGCGAAAAGGAGGAAGAGCACGACCACCACGACCGCTTCCACTGGATCTCCCACCATGATCACTGCCATTAGTACGACCTCCTCGATCACTACCAGATTGCCCACCACGACCACCACTACTGCTTCGGCCTCCGTGATCACCATCGCTTCTACCTCCGCCTCTTTTAGTTGGCCTTAGATTTTCATCGTTTATTGGCGCTCGCTTAGATCTGGTGTCGTTTGATACACCGTCACCTCTTCTACTGGGCTCACTTTGGGTGATACGAGTTTGTTCTCTTTCAGCATCAGCTTTCGCATTCCCTTTCTCTTGAAATTTCATTGCAATGGAGTTGGCATACTCCAGTCTTTCAGCATCTGTTCTTCTCATGCTTCCTTGAATTTCAACTAGCTGATTCTTGTATAATTCCATTGATTCCATGATCTCACGATAATTATCAAGATTGATTTGTCTTTCAAGACTCATCATTTCCGATTGACGACTGAAGAGCTGCTTTTCAAATTTGGAGACATTTGAATTTGAGACATGAGTCTCATATGTATTCTTCTTTAGTGTATTATCCAACTCTTTAAGGATTTTAACATATTCAGCAAATTCTTTTCTGTCCTCTTTCTTGGTCTTCAAAATCTTTACCATATTTGATTCCATAATTACCACATTCTTCTGAAGAGAGGTAAGCAGAGATGTCGTCGACCTCAAAAGCTTGGTACCATCAGCAGAGGATCCTTCATTAGATGAATTATCTTGTGAATCTGTTGTCATGCTATGAATAGGGTTAACTTCGGTGTGAATCTGCAGGGATTTCTCTGGTTCATCCTTCTTAGACTCATTTCCAGTTTTATTCCGCTCTCCTTCTTTCAGCTCCTCTTCTGCTCTCTGAAATCTTTCATACATATTACCCTTGCTGTGAAGAGGATTGAGAATATTTTCATAGAGGTTACCAGCATTAATATCAGGAAATGGTAGAGGCTTGACAATTCTAGCATTTTGAACATGTTCCCCCTCGGATGAGGAACTCTCTTCTTCGGCATCTTTGTCATTTGAAGGTTCCCCCTCAGATTTGATAATCCATGGCTGACTAACTTTAGCCTCCTTTTCTTGAGCTTCCTCTGTTCTGACAACAGGGGATTTCACTATCTCTTCTTCATTGATATTAGGAGTTTGAACGATCTCCTCAACAATTTCTTCCTCTTGAGTTACAAGAGGTTGGACCGGCTCTTGAATAATCTCTTCTTCTTCTAAGGATGGATTCTCTTGAATGGGTTCCTTATCTTGCTCGACAACAGGTTGATCCAGTAAACGTCTTTCTTCTACAGAAAGATTTCCAAACTCTATCAGAAGAGCAGCAACTTGCTCATCTGTATCAGCATGATCAGTAGAGACATCCATTGGTTCGTCTTCATCGGAGAAAATACCAAAATATCTAACTCCTTAACAATTAGATCCATCAACATATCGAGTGACTACAGAAAGATAGTCAGCCATGATCTCATCTAATCTCTTTAAAACTTTCGCTTCCACTTCAGCACCTTTCTTAATTGGATTGAAATTAGCTTTTCTGGCTACAAGGATAGGGAATAAAGTTCTTCCTCTCAAACATGCTTTGATAAGGTCTTTTCTTTTCATTGCTTCAGACACCTTCGGAGTTTTATCCCATTTAAGAACCTTCTTTTCATTTGCTACAAGCTTACGCCATTGACTACTTATTCCTGAACCCGTGATGACCTCATCATACTAGATTGACATTCTGTTCTAGATCCAAGAGTAAAAAATTTCTATCTTCTCAGCAGCTATGGCTTTGACTTGATTCATCATGAGGTCAACAATGCATGTTGCCTCAAAGACATCTTCATTTACATCTGTTATGACATCTTTCCCTTTTCCAACAACCTCAACAGGTTTTGGAGAGGGTCTTGGTTCACCAAAAATAATTCCACACGACTGTCTTGTGGAACGCATCAATTCATAAGCAGATTGTGGTTTCTTAAAGAGTCCAGGAGGAAGCTCTCCTCGAGTGACCTTCCCGATTACTATGGAATCTTTTGAAATGGGATTTGAGGAGGAAGGCTCTCTAACAGAAACAGAGGAAGCCTTTCCGGCAGTATCACCAGCAATAAGGGTAAGGACTGCACCTTGTTATGGTTGAACAAACTCTATAGCACCAGCGGCTACTTGATCAGGTTGTTGAATAGGAGATTTAGTCCTATTTGGAGCAGTTCACTCAATAGCAGGCCTTGCAGCAGATTCCTTTTCAGGAACAAAAACAAATTTATCCTGTTCCATCACAGGAACATCAAACTTGGGCACATCGGCCAGAGATTTAGAGGAAGTTACCTTTGATTATGCCTTCATCGATTTAGACGCACGGAGCGCCTTTGACTTGTCACCTTTTGATACAGATGACCTTGAAGATCTCCGCAACTGGCTAGCAGTCGGGGACAGAGGAGACATGGGAATGGTGGCAAGTTCAACTAGACCTTGCTTGATTCTTGAATCGACTGTTTCAGAATCCTTCTTTGAAGAGCTCCTTAGGCTAGTAGAACTAGCCTCTGATTCGTTGACTGTTTTCGATCTCTTTGCTCCTGTCGACAGGATGGAACCGGCTGGTTATCTAGATCGGGTAACAGATTTTCCACCTGTCTGTTGACTAGATGCACCATAAGGCGATTCTTTGAGGTTCTTCATTCTAACTATGGTGTTGGCGACTGTGAACACAGTATACACCCTGGTCGAGTTGATCGGTTCATGTTCACCCATCGGAACCCCCAAATGCTCCAGCAAACGGCTTAGTTGGGCAACGAAGGTTATACTTTCCTTGTTCTCCTGGTTGATGGAGAAGTTAGGATTCAGAAATAACGTTGAAGCCTAGTTGACCTGGATCCCCTTTGAGATGGCACACATATAGTCAAATCGATCTTGACTATAGAGATTGAATGATTCAGCCTTCCCTTGAAGCGCTTTTGCCACCACATCATTTAGCAAAATAAACTTTGGTTTAAGGACTTTCTTACTTTCATTCAGATGAATCGCCGAGCCATCGACAAATATAACCTTCTTCATTTCTTCCATTACTTCGGTGATAGATGCCTGTTGAAAGTGTGACCCTCCGACGGAAGTTCGAAGAACTCTGCATAAGAGGCTTCGTCGAAAGAGATCTCTGTACCGTTAACAGTTGCTACGATGGACTCGTCCACCATTGTTGCAGTTTGGAAGAACTCCCGAACTTCCTTCCCGTGAAAGATGAACGGACTGCCAAGATATTTTCCGAGACCGGAATACTCGAGGGTTCTGAACATATCGACCACTTCCTGCTGATCGAAAGAGTAGACCGATGGGAAATCAACCTACAAAGTACAGTGACCCAACGTGATTTTCTTGTTTCCCATTTTCAGTAGAATATGAACAGACACAAGATTGACAAAGATTTTTGAGAGAGAGAGGCCATGAAATCTAGGGTTCTTAAAAATCTTAAGTGAGAAAAAGCTTTCAATCTCATGCAAGTATGTCCTTATATAGACTATCAAGAGTCATATATGATAACCGTCGTTTTTTCTAAGGGTATGCCCCATCATTTAAAATTAGACGTCCTTTCCAAAGAGTCATCATTATAATGAGGGTATATCAGTCATTCTCTTTTAACATAAGAGACATGTGTCTTCATGTTATTATGAGATGACTGTTTTAATGTTTGAGCGGGAAAATCAGATATCTCCTCACGTGGACATTTGTCCTTGATCAGTCTAATAAGCATGTAGTTAGACGTTTTTTTTACTACACAAATCTATAAAACTAAACGTCTACTAGACGCATGGATCCATTAGACGCATACGTCTAATTACGTGTTTTAAAGTATACGTCTAATGTATATTAGACGTGTACGTCAAATTACGCATAAACACCACGTGTTAGACGTGTGTTTGATTAGACGTGAGCATCCTCTTGCTCATGACGTAAAAACGTCTAACATCTATTAGACGTGTACGTCTAATCACGTAGGTTTTAAACCACAACATATAGGCTTAGATGTATAGATTGTGAGCAAAAATGCATCTAAGTACATACCATTTCCTTTAGACACCCTTGTCTAATAGACCGATTAAGGTCATTCGTCTTGAGAGTATCTTTACATTCAAAAGTAATTTTTCCCTCTCATTTTGTACAAGTACAAAAATTAATAACCAAATGTTTTGAGATCCTTCGGACCAAAAGCATTTTAATACAAAAACATAGAAAAACATTTATTCTTCTGAAGTGGAAGCAGCCATTATTGATCCTCTGAACTGTATACTCAAGAGAGTATTCTCCATGCTTCCTTCCTACAATCCTCCTGCATCACCTACATAACAAACTATTTACAAACTTGGTACCCATATTCAATTGGGTCCTCGATTAATTAGTCCCTTAGGAATCCATATTTGACATATTCTAATGGATTTCCCATTTTGCGTTGTGATTAATGCGTATGATTTTGACTTAGCAGACGACTTTCTACTAGCCACTAATCCTTAGCTTTTGAAGAAGACTTTCTTTTAAAACTCCTTGACTTTGATTCAGGTTCTAATTCATTCTTCAGCCAGCTAACAGTCGGCAGAACATAAATAATTTCATTCTTAAAAGCTATTTCTTCACGAATGGGATCAGATTCATTGTCAGTCAGACCAATTTTAACAAAACTTATTGTCTTAAGCTTGTCATTTACTGAGTTTTAATTTTTGCAGGATAGGTTAGGGTCATTGCCATCAAATCCTAGATCGAATCTAGATCGAGTAGGTCTTAGCATGCTGATCTGATATTTGACAGCTTCTCCATACCTTGTCCATGCACTAACAACATAGTTTAATCTCTTGTTTTCAGCTGAAATAGTTTGAATCTGTTCTTTGAGCATCTCATTCTCAGATGAGATCTCTGCAACTTTCTTTTCAAAAACATTTGACTCAAGAGTTTGAGGTAAAACTGGTTGATATACTTCAGATGGAGATTTAGTTTGATTTAGGGATTCTGCTAGCTTTCTGTACTCAATGACCATATCATTTAGTGCAGCTACCAGTTGTTCCCTTGAAAATCTTTCATAAGAGAAGTCAAATACCTCAGTTTCCTGAGTCTGTTCTTCATCTTCTCTTGCCATGAAACAAGCCACTTCTTCGTCATCACTATCACTAGATGAGAAGTAAAAGTCACGGATGCTTCGTTTGTTCTTTCCATCTCCTGCCATGAGAGCCTTCAGCTCCTTGTCATTATCCTTCTTATATTCATGCTTAGGTTTCCTGCACTCTGATTGGTAATGTCCTGCAATACCACAGTTATAACATTTAACATTAGCCTTTGATTTCTTATTATCATTGGAATTTGAAGAGCTTGAGTTAGGGTTTCTCTTTTTCATGAAGTCGCCAAACTTCTTCACGAAGAGAGACATGGCGTCGCTGCTCAGTTGTTGTGCCACCATCTTCACATCAGTAGCTATAGGTGGCTCTTCAATAGTCACCATAGTTTTGGCAATGATAATGGATGTGGATTAATCTTCTTCAATCCTACAGTTCAGCTCGAACTCATAGGCCTTGAGATCAGTAAACAGGTCGAAGACAGAGATCTTGTTGATATCTTTGGATTCCCTCATAGCCATCGTCTTTATGTCCCATTCCCTTGGAAGAGCACGCATGACCTTGATAGCAAGCTCCCTATTACTATAGTTCTTGCCTAAGATGGATAAGGAGGAGACAATCTTGCTGAATCTGGTATCGAACTCATTCATTGTTTCACTAGGGCGCATCTTGAAACTGTCAAACTGTTGAGTGGCAACCATGATCTTGTTTTCCTTGGTTTGCTCGTTGCCTTACACAGTTGGGTGAGTCTATCCCAGACCTCTTTAGCAGTATCGCACTCGATAATGTAGTTGAACATGCTGTCATTGAGAGATCTGTATAGGACATCAAGAGCCATGTTGTTGAGGTTGTTCTGCCTCTTTTCTTCACTAGTCCAGTTAGCTTTCTCCTTATCGATCTTGATAGGACCCTCTGTGATGACACTCCACATATCGTCATGAAGAGAAGAGAGATGAGCACGAACTCTTTTCTTCCATACTATGTAGTTTTCTCGAGAGAAAGTTGGAATGGTTGTTGCACTGGCATCTTTGGTTATGGTCGACATTCTTCAGGAAAGAGCTTGAGAATAGAAATAGAGCTATGATACCAATTGATAGGAACGGCTTTATCAATAGAGACGAGGGTCTGGCAATTGATGAAGGCTTATGAAAAAAGGTTTGAAAGAAATCTTATTAGGGATTTGATTCACTTTCTATTCTACGCAAACCCTTGTAAATACTTGAAACAGAATCAAGTGCGGAAATGTTTACTTAGGTTTGAATCTAATGATCAAGAATTAGAAGATGACAAAAATGAACAACACAACAGTTTGTTTATGGATGTTCGGAGCAAACTCTCCTACGTCACCCCTTCTTCCAACCACCGAAAGGATTCACTCTAATATGCTTTGAATCAAATACAGTTTGCACGAATATCTCACTGTTAAACAGAACATACTCTGTTCAACTTACAATATGATGAATATCACTCAGCTAAAACGATGTTTTGATTCTAACTCTCTCTTGATTAACACACAGTACAATAAGGAAAGTAGCTAACAGTTTGATTGTTCAAGATCTTGATTTCACAGTAATTACAGATACTCTTCTTAGAATACAAGCAACAGAAAGATCGAGAGGTAGTCCGTTGTCCTTAAGAATCTTTAAATATTAACAAGTACCAACGGTCGAATCTTCATAATGATACGTGACACTCTTCCATTGGAACGCCTCCATAATACACAGCAGACTTTGAATACAAGGATTGTGGCCGTACACAACGGGTAGTGCGTCGAATAATCTTCAGAGATTTACCTGCAAAACAAGTAGTGGGAAGGATATTCGCTTACGTGTTATTGGTTGATTGGTTGCATCTAGTTGTCGTACTGATCTTCACTAGAAAGTGGAGCAGGAGTAGCGTACAACTATAGCACGTGGGTAGGCGGGTGCTAGCTTCAAGCAACTGCTTAAGCAAGGCATTAGACGTATTTCAATTAGACGACCTCGTCTAATGAAATCAAACGTCCCCGTCTAATAAAAGAATCCATTAGACCACCTGGTCTAATGGGATTAGACTTACGTCTAATTACAATCACTTTAGACTAATATGAAGGAGTTAGACTACACGTCTAACTTTCACAAGTTAGACTGCACGTCTAAGTTTCACCAGTTAGACTGCACGTCTAACTTTCACCAGTTAGACTGCACGTCTAACTTTTACCAGTTAGATTGCACGCCTAACTTTCTCTTTTCATTAGACTGCACGTCTAACTCCACGAGTTAGACTGTACATCTAATTCTGGTTCTACTTCAGACTAGTTTAAAGGAGTTAGATTGCACGTCTAACTTTTACAATCCATTAGACTGCATGTCTAACTCCACGAGTTAGACTGCACGTCTAATTACAAGTCTATTAGACTGCACGTCTAACTCCGCGATTTAGACTACATGTCTAATTACAAGTCCATTAGACTACATGTCTAATTACAAGTCCATTAGACTACACGTCTAACTCCACGAGTTACACTCCACGTCTAATTACGAGTCCATTAGACTGCACGTCTAACTCCACGAGTTAGACTGCACGTCTAATTACAAGTCTATTAGACTACACGTCTAACTCCACGAGTTAGACTGCACGTCTAACACCGCTTAGTTAGACTACACGTCTAACTTCGCTAGTTAGATAGTTAGACTACACGTCTAACACCATGCATCTAATACCAAATCGGTCTAATGAACCTCATTAGAACCAAGTCTAATGAAATCTGATTTCGATACACCTGCATCAAAAACAATTAGACGCATACATAATCCATTCATCATTTTATCATCAAAATTCCAATTGTCAAACTATTTCAACACTTAGTCAAAATAATTTTCCCAACAGAGTCTAATGGGATGCAAAGTTAGACGTTGGCGTCTAACTCCTTTAAACAAGTCTGAAGTGAAACGTAGTTAGACGTTTCAGTCTAACTCCATTAGACTTGGTAGTCTAATGAATCTCGCTATTAGACGTTGACGTCTAACTCCCCAAGACTTGGTGGTCTAATAGAACACGTCTAATGCCTCGCTTCAACAGCTGTTTGAAGTTAGCATACGTCTACCCACGATCAACTAGTTGTACAGTACTCCTGCCCTACTCATTCGTGTAGTCTAGTACGCCAGCTATCTGATCAAATGAATGAATGTCACGTAAGTAAACATTCTTCCCATTATTTGCTCTATGCAGGACAATTACATAAGAATGTTTGGCGCACTACTAGTTTGGTACGGCCACGATCCATGTGCACAGAGCCTACTGTACTATTGTACTATGGAGGCTTTCCAATGGGCGCTTGTCACGTGTCCATCTAGAAGATTCGACCGTTGGTGCATTTCTACTATATATTTATGCCAAAGGACAACGGACGAACTGCCTCTCGAATTGTTGGTTGTTTGCTCACTTGCTTACTGATTTGTACATCATCTTCAAGTTTAAGAAAGAGAATCAAAATCTGTGTAGCTGAGAAATATTCTTAATCATATTGTAAGTTGAACAGAGTTTATTCTGTTCAACAGAGTGTTAGCTAGCCAGTAAACTGTATTTGATTCAAAGAAGTATAGTGAAATCCTTCTAGTTGTTGGAAGAAAGGGTGATGTAATAAAGTTTTCTCTGAACATCTATAAACAACTTGCTGTGTCATTCACATTTTGTCTTTCCTTCTCTCATTGGTTCGTAACTTCAAACCTGAGCAAACAGTTCCTAATTTTAATTGCTTCAAGAGTTTGCAAGGTTTGTGAAGAATAGAAAGTGATATTAATCCCTAACAGGATTTCTATCAAACCATTTTCTAGAAGTTGTCATCAATAGTTAGACCCCCATCTCTATTGATTACACCATTCCTATCACTCTCTCTACAAAAATAATCTTTCTTTAAGGACTTCTAACACTATTCAAACTATTGTTCCTTATCAAATCTTTCTAATAGTTTCTACTCGTTCTATAATTAATCATTTATTTCAATCACTTCTAGCATATCCACTCCTTAGTTAATTTTAAATGGTGAGGAAATTCCATGCTATGAGTTGACCTCTGATAGTGAGGACCAATATTAAAAGATTGAAACAACAATAGGGGTGGATATATCATCTAAAAGCACAAAGTTGGAAACGGTGAAGGTGGAGCTTACAACAAATATATTCAAAATAGAAAGTCTACAAGTTCATATAGAGGCTATAAACACTAATGTCACAAAAAATCTCACCTCCTATAATAAAATGCATATTCTCCAAAAGGATATGCGAAAAATCAATCATATAACTATCCGGGTTGTCCAAGAGTTGACTATGAAAGTATTTCATTTTATTTGTACAACTTTTGATTCTTTATGCATAATATGAACTACTATATATTTATATATATGTTACTCATTTTGAGTTTTAATGAATATTTTGTTATTTTTACTGATTTCATATATAAAATATGTGTTTTGGGTTGAGAATAGCTACATAGATTATGTGTTGGGTTCCTTGGATGCGAAAACAATTGAAAGGAGCATGTGATAAACTAAAATGAATAGATAGAAGCAAGAAAATGAAGAACAGTGAATGAAGTTTAATGTATTTTAATTGATGTATTTGAAATGGTTGGATATTTGTCATTATTTTTTAACATTATGGTTGTTTATTTTTGAACAATTTATGGTTACGATTGTTATTTTTTAATAGTTTATGGTTATTTATTTTTTTGGTTTACAACATTTTTTTCCGATCTTTATTCATAGTTTTGGTTTTAAAAAAATTAATTTATACCTTAAGTTTTATAACATTTACATTTTTTTAGACATATTTTATGGAAATTATTGCGAATAATATTGTTGATCAAATGACTTTTTTAATAAATAATTTTTAACTTTTGGCTACAAATCCATTGTATGAAAGTGCAATAACTTTTGCATTAATCCATGTTCATCGCTAAATTGTTAAATTTTTTGCAATATCGATAATACGTATTATTGCGAAACTTATTGTGGACCGAATGACATATTTTTTAAATATTTTTGAACTCTCGCGTAGAAATTCCCTATATGAGAGTGTAATAACTTTTTACCTAATTTATGTTCATCGTCAAATTACTATAATGTTTGCAATATCGATAATATGTATCATTGCGAAACCTATTGCGGATTGAATGACATATTTTATAATTAAATTTCAACTCTCAGAAAAAAAATCCACTGTATGAGAGTGCAATAACTTTTGGACTAATCAATGTTTATCGCCAAATTACTGTAATGTTTGGCAATATCGAATACATATTATTGTGAAACCTATTGTAGATTGAATGACATATTTTGTAAATATTTTTCAATTCTCGGGTAAAAATCTCTTGTATGAGAATGCAATATTTTTTGCATTAATCCATGTTAATTGTCAAATTGCTATAATGTTCGTAATGTCGATAATACGTATTATTGCTAAACTTATTACGGATCGAATGATATATTTTATAAATATTTTTCAACTCTTGGGTAGAAATCCCCTTTTTTATAATGCAATGTCTTTTGCACTAATCCATGTTTATCGCCAAATTACTGTAATGTTTGTAATATCGATAATACATATTATTGCGAAATCTATTGCGAATCGAAAGACATATTTTGTAATATTTTACAATTCTCAAGTAAAAATCTCTTGTCTTTTGCACTAATTCATGTTCACCGTCAAATTGTTGTATTATTTGTAATATAGATAATACGTATTATTGCGAAACCTATTGCTGATCGAATAGCATATTTTGTAAATAATTTATAACTCTATAGTATAAATCTCCTGTTTGAGAGTGCAATAACTTTTACACTAATCCATGTTCATTGACAAATTGTTGTAATGTTTGCAATAACTATAATACATATTATTGCAAAACCTAGTGTGAATCGAATGACATATTTAGTAAATATTTTTCAACTCTCCAGTAAAAAATTCATATTTTATAATGCAATGTCATTGCATTAATTCATTTTCATCGTCAAACTTTAGTAATATTTGCAATTTTGTATTCCTGGTGTTGCGAAGTTTAATGCAGATCTTTAATTAAACTAGTAACAATTTTTCCGTTAACACTATAAAAAAATATACATTTTGTGACACATAATTTCCAATGCATATTAAGCGTTGATAAAAATCAAGAAAAAATATACGACAACCTTTATTATTTTATTTATATTTTTAAAACCCTTCAAACAATAATTAGATAACGTTTTATCTTAATATTTTTTTCTTTGTTTTATTTTTAATTTTTTAAAAATTTTAAATTTATTTTAACAATATATTTGATTAGTTCATTATAATAAAATTGTTTATTTATTTTATCTCAAAGTTTAAATTTATTTATATTTTGAGTCAATTAAATATAATTTTATTATTAATTTTAAATTAATAAATTAAATTAATATTAGATTAAATAAAATAAACAAAATCTTTAAATAAATAATATAATAAATTAACTATTAAATAATTCAAATTCAAAATTATATAAATGTATTTACAATTAATCTAATAAATTGAATTTAAAACAAATAAATTTTATAATTTAAATTGAATAATGGCTAGTTGAGTTCTGAAATCGTCTTTATTAATTATATATGAAGTTAGGTTAAATGGAAGTAGGAAGTTTTCTCTATCCAACTCTCTACCGAATAGAATGGCCATCAAATTGGATTTCCCAACAACGAACGAGACTAGTCGGAGCTTACCAATCTACATAGACGGTGTCTCTCTGGTGGTTGTTCTCCTCAATCGTGCCATCTCCAGCATTGCTCCCGTAATTGGCGCTAGCAGGTAAGATGAATCATATGGTTCTCAAGCTTCCTTAACTTTTTCTTTCTTGATTTGGTATTTTAATTTATCTAGGAGAGATTAGAGAGAGTGAATAGGTCATTTTTAAAATTCAGGGGTAATGGCGAAGATGAAGAATGAAAAACAAAATTTAAGTTGGATGAGATCAAATATAAAAGATGAGAATCACAAAATAGCTGTAGATATCCTAAAATACCTGCCTCCATTTGAAAACACTTTTTTATTGATAGGTTCCAGCGTAATTTCCAAGTCTCTCATTAATAATTTTGTGCTATTGATTTTTTCTTTTTGACCAACTGAAATGTGACTTAGTTGAAGGTCCTCAAAAATTGAATTTGGAAATTTCTCCTCACATAGTTAGTAATTTTTCTTTCTTTCTAATTGTCTCTATTTTGTTTGACATGTGGAGTGTATGTACAAGTCTATTGTAAAATTCTACGCTAACAATTTTACTTTATTATGAATGTACATTTAGTTCTTATTTTTCTGAAATCTATATCACAGGGCAAACATCAAAAAAGGTTCACAAGAGCTGATCTAGTGAAAAGACTTGAAATGATAAAGGTATTTTTTCATTGTTAACTTTAAATGTATATCAATTTTGTTTGGTTGTTGCATTAGGTTCTTCTTGAACCTTCTCCTTACCTTCCTTTTCCAATTATTATTATTCAAGTTGAACATGAACTTTCCCCTCATCTGTCAGATTTGTTCGAATAAAAAATGGAATGCATGTAAAAAGAAATGCGAAATAGATTTGTTTTTAGTTTTCTACATTTCTTTATTGGGAAATTCATAATTATCAATCTTTATCCATTAGACTATTAAGAAAGTTGAATTGCTTAGAGAATGTTTATGCTCAGTCCAAAATGAGAACGTACAGTTTTAGAAAAACTACCCACCATTATTTGATGTTAGGTTTGGTTAAAAATCATATTTGATGTGTTATTTAATTCTTTTATTGGTGTTTAATCACAACATAAAAAACTTTCACGTTGGTGGGTTATATCACGTGTATATAGTTAGATAGTTTAGTTAGTATTAATAGTAGTTAATATGATACAAATTTAGTATAGTTGGTTAGAATATTAGTATAAATAGAATACAATGTAATCAATTGGGATATTGAACAATGGTGAAGAATAAGTGTAGTGGCATATAGTTTTTCTAAGGTATATTATCTAAATTCTTGAACCAATTAACTCCTATCCTCATATATTTTATTTGGCGCACTATAAACTTATGTGGCAGAAACAAAAGAAAATTTAGCAATAAAAAATGGTCATTTTATCCTTGTTGTTTATTTGAATGAGCATTTAAACTTTTTTTCTATTATATATGTGTTAGAACAAAGAACTACAAATCCACTGTAACACCCTAAAACTTATGATGAATGAAATGAATAATTTGATATTTAAACACAATCAATCAAAGAAAGGATATTTTCAACTGGTCAAAAATCTATTACTTTGTCTTTATGCATATTGGTAAGATAGTTGGACAAGTATGTGTAACATATCAAGGTAGTTGTTATCAAGTTTGTGGTGTTATATTAAGGTTTTTCTGTTTTGTATAGTGTACTAAGTCTAGCCTTGAAACTTAGCATCTACTTTTGTCAAGATGTTCGGTGGCTTTAGACCATTTGTTCTAGATATTATATTTTGCAAATAAGGCTTCCAACCTGATTATTTGACTAAATATGTTAAGTCATGCCATAAAAAATCTAATTATATAGTGGTTGCAAATTAAAAGATTGGATACAACTAAAAAATATACATATTATTGAGAGAAGGTTGACGAGCTAAATAATGGAGATGTGAGATTATTGTTTTTTTTCCAAATAATTCTTAGTTCACTTTCTATTATTTAGTATGCTTATTTTGGGTTTACAGAGCCAATTTTAATCAAAATAATTGGGGGTAGAACATTTGGTAATGTCTGGCGACCTATTCGTTTTATTTGGTGTAAAATTGTAGTGTTGAAACATAAATATATTTAAACACAAAATTATTTTAATTATTAGTTTGATTGTTTATATTTGTGTAGATTGCTATCAAAAAAATGATGAGGAAATATTACTCTTAGAAAGAGTGTCTTAATTTGAGAGAAGTTAAGGTATGCAATTCACCGATTTGTTCTTACTTCTCATTTATATTGATGTTTGAATCTAATGTTCACTTAATATTTGTATTCACTACAAAAAAATTAACCATATGAATATCGTAAACCATACGCAAGTCATTATAGAGAACGATGTATTTGTAAGATTCTTGAAGAAAACATTGGTTTCTTAAATAAAAGAAAAATAATTAATGAAGTGACAAGTGTTTGTCGAATAATTAGTGTGTTAATTTATTACTATTTACTTTTTATTAGTTTCATGTCTAAAAACAATTCATGTTGACAATAGAGCATTTGTAGAGGTGTCTTCAACTTACTAGTGTAAATAAATACCAACAAGTGGTGGTTACAGTTATTCTTAACTTGCGTTTTTTCAACTTTTTATATCAACTACAGTGTTGATATTGACTATGGATGTGTTATCTCACAACACATTTCACATAATTCACCAATTGAAAAAAAAACTAAATAACGTGAAAAGTGAAAAGCTTATTGAAATATATTTTTGTCATACAATATTTTTCATAAAAAGTTTTCTGGTAGAATCCAATATTTTTCATATACACGTAAAAAATCTTAACTCATTATTTATGTTTCTTATACTATTTTCTATTTTAATTTATATCTACAAGGACACCTAATGTTAAGAGAAAGCAAGTTGAGGTAGTGAGTAGTTTAACAAGATTATTATCAATATTGTGATTTCATCTTATTAGAACTTGTTTTAATAAAGGTAGTCAATCGCCTATTCAAGGAGAGTAAAAAAAATTTTGTGTACTCATGTGACTTAAAAACATTTGTGGTTCAAAAGTTAAAACCATTTCCAGCATTTGTGGTGCAAAAGAGGAATGCATGTTAATTTGTTTTCTAATATAAGTGTTGAAACATTGTCAACATTTTTTGTGTACTCATTTGACTTGAAAATATGAAATTTGGATACATTAATAGAAGTTGAAGTTGAGAAGCAAGTTGAGGGAATTGTAGATGCATTAATAGAATATGGCAATCAAGGGTAAGATTATCCAAGTTGGTGATGTTGTAGAAGAGGGATAATCGCTTAAGGATCATGTCTGAAAGTGTAACAGAAAGTAGTAAAGTTCTTTCCATATCAAAGAAACTAATTATTTGAAAATTAATGTATTTTATTTAAATAAATATAACAAGTAAGTTAACTAATTAATGTTATTTTTATTTAATTATTTAAGTTTTTTTATTATCTATGAAATGTTGGTGTTTTTATTTCATTATTTAATTTATAAAAAATTAAAATATTAAAACAACATCTAAAAAAATATAAAAAGAATAAATAAATAAATAAAATTTTAAAAGAATTGTTAAAAACATAAACTAGACTATTGGCCACGTTTGAGTTACTATTACAAATGCTTAAATAAGCGTTGTAAATGTCCCTACTTTCGGCAACATAAATTAGTAGTATCGACGCCTAAATTAGCGTTATTAAAACTTGGGCCCACCCTACTTCTGACGACGCAAGAATAAGTGTCGGTAATATTTTTGACGACGCTTTTAAGGGTTGACAGAAATCTTTTTAAGCGTCGCCGTAAGTCTTTTTTGTTGAAGTGTAATAAAGTATTTAATACTTTTAACTACCACCAACTAACTTGTGTACTTACTTCATTCACTTCATATTTTACAATTTCTATAATTAGTTATATCAATCGCTCTATCTCTATTCTATATTCATCCTTTAATCAATAACATCAAGTTCTTCAACATATTTTATATAACATCAAGGTAAATATATGTCTATACTATTTTCATGTATGTCTCCATGATGTATCATATTTTTAGGGAATCTTCACCCTTTGATCAACAAAGATCAAGCTTTTGAATACATTTTATATATTTAACCTATTATTCTTATATATGATTTTATATACAACATCATTTATATATTTAGATAAATACATATGATTCTTATATTTGATTATATATATATTGCAGATTATATATACACAAAATGAAGTCTGATCGGATTTGGATATACAATAAGAAACCTGAATGCATGGAATTATTTTAAAAGGTTTAGAAGAGTTCATTTCATTTGACACAACTCAGCTTGTTTATATGAATGGTGAAAAAATTAGGTGCTCTTATAAAAAATGTCTTATTCAAAAGTTCATTACGTTAGAATTATGCCATAATCATATGTTAAGATATGGATTCATGGAAAACTATTATATGTGAGCTGCACATGGGAACCAATTCAAAAGTTAAAGGTATACAATTATGAACGTAAACGACCTTCACTATGTTACAATGAAAGATCAAATATATATGAGTCAATGATATATGACATGTCATCAAGTTATCAACCAAATATGGGGAATGAAGCTTCTACCAAATTAAATACACATATTTTATCTCAAATAGTTCGAGCATGCTTTAAATCAAAATATGGTGTACATTCGGTCAATATTACCCAAAAAAATGTATGCATGATAGTTTTATAGCAGGAAGAAATTGGTTAAAAGATTTGAGTTTTCTTGTGATTAGAATCGATGTATGTAGAGATTGTTTCATGCTTTATTGGGGGTAGATATTGATAAACAATCAAGTAGGTTTTGTAATCTATCTAGATTCAAAGAAAATATAGTTAAACTGAATCCCCATAAACAACTATTTTATTGTCATCCTAGGATCATGTGTCATCCTTCTAATGGAGAGGCTTGGAAGAGGTTTGATAATCATTATTCAATATTTGCACTCGAGCATAAAATTGTTTGACTTGCCTTTGTTAAGATGAATTTTCTCCTTTTGAACAGTTTGGAAAACCATATTATGTTAGTCAGTAATTCTAACACTATATAATCTACCATCGTGTATGTACATAAAGTCACCATATATATTTATTTCACTAATTATTACTTGGTCAAAATTTTCACAAAGAAATAATAATATTTTCCTTCAACAATTGATAAGAGGAGTTACAAATGTTGTGGAATGTTAGTGCTCCTACCTATGAGGTTTCCCGGGGTAAAACATTTAATATGAAGGCAATATTTGTCTTTTTTTAGAAAACGGTTTAACACCATTTTATTAAAAAAACCCAAAAAGTGGGAGGGTCATTAATCATAACTAGAGAAATCCTAGTTTTTATTGTAAGTTGACGAACAAATAACCTAAATAGTTCTGAATGGTGGCAGTCAAATCACATTATAAATATAAATTACAATGAACAAAGATTACAATCTATCTATCTCAACTTGTATTGTGTCCATGTCTGCCTTTTTTACCATATTACCTTCTTCCACGTCCCATTCCTCTTTCGTTCTTCATGAAGAGAGATTGAATTGAAGCAAGTGATGATGTTTGTCTGCTTCCATTATTTAATCTTCCTTTATATGAACCCGTACTAATGTGATAATTCTTCAGGATTTTAAAGATTTTGTCATTGTTTTTTGTGCTTCAGTTTTACGCGTTTGATGATAAACAACCTTAATTTCTTCTTCGCTTTTCTCCTCTGCTATATCTTTGCTTTCATGTTCTGCCTCTTCCTCTTCCTTGTCTTTAGGTTTATAATCATCTCATGTTTCATCAATTTCATTGCTTTCTTCATTATATGATTTTACCTTGTTTTATTCTTCTACATTATTTTTTTCTTCCTTCTCTGATTCTTCCTCTGCATTTTTTCTTTGCTGATTGTCTTTAACTTCCCCAATATACTATTTGTTCCTTGATTCTTCCGTTTCATTTTTCTGTTTTTTCTTCTTGCCTTTCAGGATGTTTTTCTCTTCCTCAATTGATTTTGTACATTTAGTGTTAGTATGTTGAAAAGTATTGTAGAAAGTACATCTGTGTGGCCTCCATTCATATGAGATTTCCATGACTGTAGACTTTCCTTTCCCGACAACTACTATCATGTTCTTTGGCAGTGTACTTCAAGGATGCAATTCAATGTTTATTCTAGAAAAGGTAAGTTGTTCTCCTTCTTCTATAATTAGGTCCATGTATAATAGTTTCCCCAATAAACTTGCAAAGTGACTAAGAGCTTTTGCATTGTACATGTGTGTTGGGATGTTCCAAAGCTTAAACCATATCTGGGTTGTTTCCTTTGTTTTTTTTAAAAAGTTCAATTCTTAAGACCATCTCTCCAACTTATATAGTTGGATCCAATATAAGTATGCATATATTTCAGAATATCATTCAAGTTTGATCCCTTCTTGAACTGTAGAAAATTGAAATCATGTATGTTTGCTGAAACCTTCTTTAGTCCCTTCTACTCTCATTATTTCATTAAAGCTTCTTTGGTGACTGAGAATGATACATTGTTCTTCCCTATGTAGTTTTCAACCACTACATTTTCTCATTCCTTAATACATTTTTCTTCTACTTCATATGGCAATTTAAATTCAAAAGAAGAATTAAGTACCTTCATGTCATCTTTCAAGTAGATGTTTTCTTTATAAGCATGATCATCCTTTCTTTCATGCATTATTTTTCTAGACTTTGTTTACTCTCTAGTTAGAATTATTCCGGATAGTATAGGTCTTTAATTTAGGGAGCTTCATCAGCTCCCTCATTGTTTCAAATGACCAGTTTACTATCTTTTCATATTATTCCTTCTAAATTTTAGTCCTTAAGATAGTGTATATTTAATTGTACAATTGTTTACTAAATTTACTCTTTGTTGATCACAATTTTTTAGTCTAAAGAGATTTTCTCTTTCATTGTAAGTAACCTTCAAAATTCCTTATTTCTTCCTCTGTTTTTTTACTGTATTTTCTTTAAAAAATTTATCAGCGATTGGTTCAATACCTTTGCTGTATTCTTGTTTTATCTGGATAATTTTTTCAGCAATCCTATCAATTTCCTTTTCAGCTGCCTCCTTTAAACTTTTCATCACATATTCTTTGAATTCTTTATCTTTATTGTTTTTCTTTCTTCCCATTTTAATGAAGAAAGAACACAGCAACAAAGTAAAGCAATTATAGAACATGGTACACCAGAAACCCTAGTTATTACAGAATATGGTAAACCAGAAACCCTAACCTTCCAACTAAGATTTGTAGATGAATGACCGACCTAGCTATTAGAGCCGATACCGTGGCTATCGTGCACACGTTCTTTATTTTACAATCAACCCTGATATTGTGTTAATCATTTCATTCGTGTCGATATTATTTTCGTGATGAAAGAATTTTCTACCAAAATATTTGTCGTAAAATATCTCATTAATTCTCTATATATTTTCCATGAAGGCAGTGTTAATGTGGACTATTAGTGATTTTCCTGCATATGGAATATTGTTGGGTTGTAGTACTCATGGAATTGATGATTGTCCAATATGTATGAAAAAATCTAAATCTTTTCAATTTAAATATGGCTTTAAGTCTTGTTATTTTGATTGTCATAAACAATTTTTTTCATTGGAGCATCCTTATAAAAATGACACACAATATTTTATAAAGGACTAGGTAGAAACAACTATTTATCCCCATATAAAAGATGGAAATAAAATTTCACATTACAAGCTTGCAAGTGAAACTCGCAATGAATATCCTCATGGATTTGGATATTATCATAAATAGAATATGAGAAGTATATTCTAGGAGCTTCTGTATTTGTCATAACTTCTCAATCGACGTAACTTGGATTTTATGCATATTGAAAAGAATGTGTTTAAAAATATTATAAATACCATTATGAATGTGAAGTCTAAGACGAATGACAACTTTAACGCTAAGAATGATATTTTTTTTGTTTGCTATAGTTTAGAGCTACATGTTGATCCTGATACAATGTCTCATAAGTCTAAGAAGGCTTCTTATACCTTGACAAGGACACAAAATATCATAATTTGAAAATGGTTGAAGACATTGAAATTCCCAAATGGTTTTGTGTTTAATTTGTCATGATGTGTTGAAACAATAGAATCTAGGTTAATTGAATTCAAAAGTCATGATTGTCATATTTTTAGAAAGGTTATTGTCAGTTGCGTTCAGAAAAATATTACCTAAATTTGTATGGGTAACCTTGACTAATTTAAGTAATTTCATGCATGACCTTAATTGTTCAACTTTGAGCTTAGACAAAGTGGATAACTTACAAGCTCAAATTCTTGTAATTGTATGCAACTTAGAGAAGATTTTTCTACCTTCCTTTTTTGATTTAATGGAACATCTTTGGATACATTTACCATATGAAGAAAAAATATGAGGTCATATACAATACAGATGTATGTATCCCTTCGAGAGATATGTACATACACATTTTATATTATCTTTGTACAAAATAATTAAAGATACTTCATAATTTGTACCCCTTTTCAATATAGGTTTCTAAATAGTGTGAAGAATACTGTGAAAAGCAAAGCTAGAATTGAAGCATCCATATGCAATGCCTATATTCATGAAAAGATATCAACATTGGCTTCGTATTATTTTGAATTGAATGTAAATTGCAAAGAAAGACAGCCGCAAGGGAACACGGAAGGCTCAGTGAAATGAACAACCAATTTAGATTTTCAATTACCTAAGATGTGGAAGTGGTGATTCAAAGAGATTTATGACCAGCAAAGAAACATTAGTTGCTCACACGTATGTCCTACTAAATTGTCCGGAGGTGGATCTATATTATAGGGTAATGAACCATCATTTCATACTTATTAATTTTGAATTTAATAACTTATTTTATTTCATTATTAAAGGAATTTTTGTGGTATAAATGTTGAAGTAGATCCTAATGAAACTGATTGTCAATTCTCATCATGGTTTCGATTAAAGGTGATGAATTAAATATTTCAATTTTCATTATAAATAAAGATTATTCTCATCATGGTTCCGGTCTAAACATTATTATAATTTATTTTCAAGGTTTTACAACAACAAAGAAGGGATCTTGACAAAGAATTAATATATTTCATATCATTTTGTCCAAAGACTCCATCAGCTATGAAAGGATCGACGTAATCAATAGAGACGGGGGTCTAGCGATTGATAACGACTTCGGAAAAACGATTTGTTAGAAATCCTGTTAAAAATTTAAATCACTTTCTATTCTGCACAAACTTTTGCAAACTCTTGAACGACTCAAGTGCGGAAATGTTTACTTGAGTTTGAAGCTACGAACCAAGAATGAAAAGATGACAGAAAGAAACAACACAGCAATTTGTTTATGGATGTTCGGAGTTAAATCTCCTACGTCACCCCTTATTCCAACCACCGAAAGAATTCACTAAGCTTTCAACGAATCAAATACAATCGCACTACTAGCTCATTGTTGAACAGAACAGACTCTGTTCAACTTATAATATGAAGAATATCACTCAGCTAATACAATGCTTTGATTCTAACTCTCTCTTGATTAACACATAGTAAAAGAAAAAAGCAGCTGATAGTTAAGATAGAATAATCTGAGTATCGATAGATCGATAATTCTTCCGTTGTCCTTGAGGATCTTTAAATAGGAGCAGGTACCAACGGTCAAATCTTCATAATGACACGTGGCAATCTTCCATTGGAACACCTCCATAGTACACAGCAGACTTTGAGTACAAAGATCATGGCCATACCAATCTAGTAGTGTGCCAAATATTCTTTAAGGATATTCTTGCAAAAACAAATAGTGGGAAGAATATTTGCTTACGTGGAATTAATCAATTGGTTACAGCTGGCTGTCATACTGATCTTCACAGGAAAGTGGAGCAGGTGTAGCGTACAGCTAGAGAACGTGGGTAGGCAGGTGTTAGTTTCAAGCAACTATTTAAGCATGGCGTTAGACGTATTTCACTTAGACGACCTCGTTTAATGAAATTAGACGTCCCCGTCTAGTAACAAGATCCATTAGACCACCTGGTCTAATGGGATTAGACTTCACATCTAATTACAGTTCACTTCAGACTAATCTGAAGGAGTTAGACTGCACGTCTAACTTTCACTATTTAGACTGCACGTCTAACTTTCTCTTTCCATAAAACCTCACGTCTAATTACAGTTCACTTCAGACTAATCTGAAGAAGTTAGACTGTACGTCTAACTTTCACTAGTTAGACTAAACGTCTAACTTTCTCTTTCCATTAGACCTCACGTCTAATTACAGTTCACTTCAGACTAATCTGAAGGAGTTAGACTGCACGTCTAACTTTCAGTAGTTAGACTACACGTCTAACTCTGTGTGTTAGATTGCACGTCTAACTCTGTGTGTTAGACTGCACGTCTAACTAACCTAGTTAGATTACACGTCTAACTTCGCTAGTTAGACTGCATGTCTAACTCAACTAGTTAGACTGCACGTCTAACTCCGCTAGTTAGACTGCACGTCTAACTCAACTAGTTAGATTGCACGTCTAACTCTGCTAGTTAGACTACACGTCTAACTCAACTAGTTATACTACACGTCTAACTCTGCTAGTTAGACTGCACGTCTAATTGTACATCTAATTCCAAATCGGTCTAATGAACCTCATTAAAATCAAGTTTAATATAACATGTTTTTGATACACCTGCACTAAAAGCAATTAGACGCATAGATAGAGTTTAATGTACGTTCATCATCAAAATTCCAATAGTCAAACTACTTTGACACTTGGTCAAAATAATTTGACCCAACAATTTTCCCCTTTTTTATGATGATGTTAAAACCTTTGCATAAATAACAAATTAAGCATTCATCATATAAGTAAAACTTGTTCATCCATCTTACATAAACACTTTTCAAAACAGCCAATATTCATAGTCGCAAAATACCATTGTCAGATAAACACATAATCAAGAGTGTTTTCAAGAGAAACATACAAAAAAAAATTCCAAAAACACACGGAGTTAGACGTGCAATCTAAAACACAGAGTTAGACGTGCAATCTAACTAATGAAAGTTAGACGTGCAGTCTAACTCCTTCAGATTAGTCTGAAGGGAATTGTAATTAGACGTGTCATCTAATCCCGTTAGACTAGGTGGTCTAATGGATCCAGCTATTATACCTGGGTGTCTAATTTCATTAGACGAGGTCGTCTAAGTGAAACACGTCTAATACCAAGCTTAAAGAAGTTGCTTGAAGCTAGCACACGTCTACCCACGATCAACTAGTAATACGCTACTCCTGCTCCACTTTCCAATGAAGATCAGTACGACAGCCAGTTGTAACCAATTGATTAATGTCACGTAAGCGAATATTCTTCCCACTAATCGTTTTACAGGAATATCCTAGAAGAATATTGGTGCACTACCAGATTGGTACGGCCATGATCCTGGTGCTCAGAGTCTGTTGTGTACTATGGAGGCGTTCCAATGGAAGCTCGCCACGTGTCATTATGGAAGATTCGACCGTTGATACCTGCTCATTATTTAAAGATTCTCAAGAACAACGGAAGACCTGCTAGAATTATAGAGTATTCAATCTATGCATACAAATGAGCTGCTTTCTTGTGTTTTACTGTGTGTTCAAACAAGAGAGAGTTAGAATCAAAGCATTGTTTTAGCTGAGTGATATTCTTCATCATATTGTAAGTTGAACAGAGTCTGTTCTGTTCAATAGTGAGCTATTCGTGCAACTCTATTTAATTCGAAAGTATAGTGAATCCTTTTGGTGGTTGGAAGAAGGGGTGACGTAGGAGAGTTAACTCTGAACATCCATAAACAAACCGTTGTGTCTTTTCATTTTGTCATCTTCTTATTCTTGGTTCTTAGCTTCAAACCTAAGCAAATGTTTCCGCATTGAATCGTTCAAGAGTTTGCAAGGGTTTTTGCAGAATAGAAAGTGATTTAAATTTTTAACAGGATTTCTATCAAACCGTTTTTCCTAAGCCATTATCCATAGCCAGACCCCCGTCTCTATCGATTACGTTGATCCTATCAATTGGTATCAGAGCTCTATTTCTATTCTTAAGCCTTTTCCAAGAATGTCGACCATAACCAAATATGCTAGTGCAACCGCTATCCCAAAATTCTCTAGAGAAACTATATCGTGTGGAAGAAGAGAGTTCGTGCTCATCTCTCTTCTCTTCATGACGATATGTGGAGTGTCATCACAAATGGTCTTATCAAGATCGATAAGGAGAAATCTGAATGGAGGAAGAACAACCTCAACAACATGGCCCTAGATATTTTGTACAGATCTCTCGATGATAGCATGTTCAACTACATCATCAAGTGTGATACTGCTAAAGAGGTATGGGACAGACTCACCCAACTGTGTGAGGGCAATGAGTAAACCAAGAAAAACAAGATCATGGTTGCCACTCAACAGTTTGACAATTTCAAGATACGTCCCGGTGAAACAATGAACGAGTTCGACACCAGATTCAGCTAGATTATCTCCTCATTATCTATCATTGGCAAGACCTATAGCAACAGGGAGCTTGCTATTAAGGTCATGCGCACTCTTCCAAGGGAATGGGACATAAAGACGATGGCTATGAGGGAATCTAAAGTCCTCAACAAGATCTCGCTCTTCGATTTGTTCATTGATCTCAAGGCCTACGAGTTCGAGCTGAACTGTAGGATTGAAGAAGATCAATCCACATCCATTATCATTGCCAAAGCGTTGGTGATTACTGATGTGAAGACGACGGCTTAGCAACTGAGCAGCGATGCCATGTCTCTCTTCGTGAAGAAGTTTGGAAACTTCATGAAGAAGAGCAGCTCTAACTCAAGCTCTTCAAATTCGAATGATAATAAGAAATCCAAAGCTAATGTTAAATGTTATAATTGTGGCATTTCAGGTCATTACCAATCGGAATGTCGGAAGCCTAAGCGTGAAGATAAGAAGGTTGAAAAAAAAGAGCAGAAGGCTCTTATGGTAGGAGACGGGAAGAACAGACGAAACCACCGTGATTCTTACTTCTCATCCAGCGACAGTGATGAAGATGAGGTGGCTTGCTTCATGGAAAGAGAAGAAGAAGAAACTCAGGAAACTGAGGTATTTGACTTCTCATCTGAAAAGTTTTCAAGGGAACAACTGATAACTGCACTAGATGACATGGTCATAGAGTACAGAAAGCTAGCAGAATCCCGAAATGAAATAAAATTGTCACCCAAAGAGTCTCAACCAGTTTTACCTCAAATTTCTAAATCAAATGTTTTTGAAAAGAAGGTAGTAGAGATCTCATCCGAGAATGAGATGCTCAAAGAACAGATTCAAACTCTTTCTACTAAAAATAATAGGCTAAACTATGTTGTTAGTGCATGGACAAGGTCTGGAGAAGCTTTCAAATATTTGATCAGCATGTTAAAACCTGCTTGATCTAGATCTGGTCTAGGATTTGATGGAGATGACCCAAATCGGTCTTGCAAAAAGTCAAACTCATCGAATAACAAGCTTAAGCCAATAAGCTTCGTTAAAGGGAGTTTAACTGATATTGAATCTGATCCCATTCATGAAGAAGTAGCTTTTAAGAATGAAATAATCTATGTTCCGTCAACCGCTAGCTGGCTGAAAAATAAGTTAGAAGTAGCTAACAAGTCCGGAAATTAAAACATGACTCTAAGTCAAGGAGTTTTAAAATAAATTCGTCTTCAAAAGCTAAGGGATCAGTGGCTAGAAGGAAGGCGTCTACTAAGTAAAAATAATACGCATTAATCACAACACAAAATGGGAAATCCATTAGAATATCTCAAATATGGATTCCTAAGGGACTAATTGATCGAGGACACAATTGAATGTGAGTACCAAAGTTTGTAAATAATTTCTTATGTAGGTGATGCAGGAGGGCCGCAGGAAGGAAGCATGGAGAATACTCTTTTGAGTATACATCTTAGAAGATCAACAATGGCCTTTGCCATTCCAGAGGATTAAGTGTTTTTATGTGTTAAAAATATTTTTGGTCCTAAGGATCTCAAAACATTTGTTTATTCATTTTGTACTTGCACAAAATAAGAAGGGAAAATTTATTTTGAAAATAAAGATACACTCAGACGAAAGGCCTTAATCGGTCTATTAGACGAGGTCGTCTAAAGGGAAAAAGCGTGTACTTAGACGTATTTTTTCTCAAACTCTATGCATCTAAGTCTGTGTGTCTTGGTTAATAACCTACGCGGTTAGACGTACACGTCTAATAGACGTTAGATGTTTTTACGTTAAAAGCAAGTGGATGCTCACGTCTAACCAAACACGCGTCTAATACGTGTTGTTCATGCGTAATTAGACGTACACGTCTAATAGACGTTAGACGTTTTTAAGACACGTGATTAGACGCTTGCGTCTAATAGACCCATGTGTCTAATAGACATTTAGATTTCATAGATTGGTGTAAGTAAGAAAAACGTCTAACTACGTGTGTATTAGACCGATCAAGGATAGCTGTCTCACGTGAGGAGATATCTAATTTTCCAGCTCAAACATAAAAACAGTCATCTCAGAATAACATGAAGACATGTGTCTTTCAAATTTAAGAGAGAATGACTGATATACCCTAAATATAATGATGACTCTTCGGAAAGGACGTCTAATATTAATTGATGGGACATACACCTAGGAAAAACGACGGTTATCCTATATGACTCTTGATAGTCTATATAAAGACAGTTTTGCATGAGATTGAAATCTTTCTCTCACTCAAAATTTCTAAGAACCCTAGATTTCTTTGATCTTCTCTCTCAAAAATCTTGGTTCTCTGTGTGACTGTTCGCATTCTTCTAAAAAATGGGAAACAAGAGAATCACGCTTGGTCAATGTACTCTGCAGGTTGATTTTCTTTCCGTTTACATGTTCGATCAGCAAGATGTGGTCGAAATGTTCAAATCCCTTGAATATTCCAGTCTGGGAAAGTATCTTAGAGGGTCGTTCATCTTCCACGAAAAAGAAGTAAGGGAGTTCTTCAACTCAGCAACGATGGTGGGCGAATCTATTGTAGCAACCGTGAATGGTACCGAAATCTCCTTCAACGAAGCGGTCTATGCGGAGTTTTTTGAACATCCATCAGAAGGGCATACCTTCAACTTGCATTTGCCATCGGAGGTGACAGAAGAGGTGAAGAAGGTTTTCTTAGCCGACGGTTCGGCTATTCGAATCAACAGGAGCAAGAAGGCTCTCAAACCACAATTTATTCTATTAAATAACGTTGTGGCTAAAGCTCTTCAAGGGAAGGCGGGGTCCTTCCATTTATATAGTCAAGATCGATTTGACTACATGTTAGCCATCTCAAAAGGAATTCAGGTCAACTGGGCATCAACGTTGTACCAGAATCTTTACTTTGCAATCAATCAGGAGAACAAGGAGAGCATAAACTTTACTGCTCAACTAAGTCGATTGTTGGAGCATTTGGAGGTCCCGATGAAGGATTCAGAACCGATCAACTCGACCAGGGTGTACACTGTCTTCACAGTTGCTAACACCCTCGTTAGAATGAAGAACAACAAAGAGTCACTCTTGGGAGCTTCAAGCCAACAGACGACAGGAAGGTCTGTTACTCGGTCCAAACAACTAGTGGCTTATGTCTTGTCTACAGGAGCCAAACGATCCAAAACTATCTACGTGTCTGAAGCTAGTTCTACCAGCCTTAAGAGCTCTTTGAAGAAGGATTTTGGAAAAGTTGATTCCAGAGTCAGGCAAGGTTTAGTCGAACTTTCCACCTTCCCCATGTCTCCCCTGTCTCCGGTTGCGATTCAGTTGCGAAAGCCATCCAAGTCCTCTATTTCGAGTGGAGAAAAATCAAAGGCGCCCCGCGCGTCTAATTCGGTGAAAACGTCATCTAAGGTAACCACTTCCCAATCTCAGGCCGAAGTGCCTAAATTTGATGTTCCTGTGATGGAACAAGATAAATATGATTTTATTCCTGTTGAGGAATCTGCTGCCGGGCCAATTGTTGAGCTAGTTGGTCCAAACACTAAAAATTTTGACAGGGTTTTGTCTCTTGTCCGCCAATCAAATCTTGTAGTCGTGGGTGCTACACAACGTGCTGAACCAGAGCAAGATGCAGTTCTTACCCTTGCCGCTGGTGGTGAATCCGAAAAGGCTACTTCTATGTAAATAGAAATTCCTCACGTTTCAAATCTTGTTCCAACTGAGTGTTTGGTGATTGGTAAGCTAGTTCCAGCCGAACCTACGCTATGACTCTTTGTCAAACCTTTGTCTTCCCATGAAATCATGCGATCCACAAGACAATCCACTGGAATCGTGTTTGGGGAACCAAGGCCTATTCCAAAACCTATCGAAGTGATTGGAAAAGGGAAGTATGTGGTTATTGATCATGATGAGGAAGTTTCTGAGGCAACGTGTATTGTTGACCTTATGATGAATTAGGCCAAGGCAGCTGCTGCTAAAAGGATAGAGATCTTCGATACTTGAGTTCTGAATAGAATGTCTATCAAGTACACCGTGGTCATTAAGGGCAGTGGAATCAGCAATCAATGGTTAAAACTCGTCAAAAATGAGAAGAGAGTCTTGAAGTGGGCCAAGACTTCAAAGGTGTATGAAGCTCTTAAGAGAAAAGAGAGCTAGTTGAAGAAAATCTGAGAGGAAGAGCTCTCTTTTCAATTCTGCAGGCCAGAAGAGACAATTTCAACCCTCTAGAGAAGAATGCTAAAGCTGAAGAAAAAGCCTTGAAAAGGTTGAACGAGATGATGGAGGATTACATTTCGGTTGTTACCCGTTTGTTCATGGAGCAAATTGCTCAGGAGCTAGTCCTTTTGAAAGCTCTTCAGATGAAGATGAGATCATGGACTAGTCAGATGACTGCAACATTGATGAAGATGAGTAAGTTGCTGCTCTTCTTGTTGAAATGGGAAGCTTTTCAGCAAAAGAAAAACGTCTAATGGCTCAACCTGTAATGGATAAAGTTGTGGAACCCATTCAAACCAATCCATCTATAGAAGAAGAAGATATTGAAGATCTTGTTCAAGCTCTTATTGCTCAAGAAAAGGAAGTGGTTGAAGAGCCAGTTCAGGTTCTTATTTCCCGTAAAGAAGAATATATAAGTGTTGAAGTCCTCTGTTCTTTAAATAGAGGCATTGCAAGAGAAAGAAGCTGAAGTTAGTCAGCTCGATGTTGCCAGATCTGAGGGGGAACCCTCAAAAGACGAAGAATTGGACAAGAGTTCCTCATCTGAGGGGGAACAAGCTAAAATTAGATTTTCCAAGCCTCTACCATTTCCTGGTATCAATGCTGCAAATATTCATGAAAATATTCTAAATTTGTTTCATGATTCAGGAAAATTGTCCGAAATAGTTCACAAAGTTTGGGAAGATGTTTTGGAAGAAGAAGAAGAAGAAAATTTTGAGAGTGAATCAGAGAAGGATGAACCCGAGTAATCTATGCAAGTTCATACCCAAATCAGTCCTATTTAGACCGTTCAAGAAGATTCGCAAGAAATATCATTCAATGAAGGATCTTCGGCTGAAGGTAAAAGCTCATGAAGTCCATGACTTCTTTGATGGAAACTCTTCAGAAAAATGTGGCAGAAATGAGTTCTAATATGGTGAAAATCATGAAGACTCAGAAAGAAGACAAGAAGGAATTCGCTAATCTTCTTAAAATCCACAAAGAAATGGAGCAAACTCTGAAGAATAACACGTATGAAGTTCATATGGTTAACAAGACATATTCCAAATTTGAAAAGAACCTCTTCAAGCGACAATCTGAGTTGCATGACATTGAAAGAGAAATCAATGTTGATCTTCAACGTGAGGTTATGGATGGAATTGGCTTGATTCGAGATTAGATGGTTGAAGTTCAAGGCAACATGAGAAGAGCAGATGCTGAAAGATTAGAATATGCTGATTCTATTGCAAGGAAGTTTCAGGCTGAAGAAGACGCCAAGGCAGTTGCTGAGAAACAAAAGAATCTGATTTCTCAAGGTGAAGGCAATAGAGATAGAAGAGGTGATGGTGTTTCAACCTGCACCAGATCCAAGCGAAAGCAAACAAGTGATGATAGAGACAGACCGATTAAAAGAGGCAGAGGTCGCAGTGGTGATCGCGGTGGCAGAAGCACTGGCGGCACTCGTAGTGGCCGAAGTGATGGAGCCGCTCGTGGTGGAAGAAGTGATGGAACTGGTCGTGGCAGTCGCCCTCTTCCTCCATTTCAAAATCATTTGACTGGTGAAGGGATGAGCTATGAAGGATCTCGTTTCTCGATCGACCCTCTCATAAAAAGGGAAGAATGATAATCTCCTTTCTCCTCCCCTGTTAGTTTATGAACTCTGTTCCTTGAATTTTGTTTCTGAATATTGGTTTTGGAAAGTGTTTGTGTAAGATGGATGAACAAGTTTAACTCTTTATCTTATATGATGGGTATTTAATTTGTAATATATGCAAAGTTTTATCATAATCATCAAAAAGGGGGAAATTATTGGGTCAAATTATTTTGACTAAGTGTCAAAGTAGTTTGGCCATTGGAATTTTGATGATGAATGTATATAAAACTCAATCTATGTCGTCTAATCGTTTTTGGTGCAGGTGGATCGAAAACATGTTATATTAGACTAAGTCTTAATGAGGTTCATTAGACTGATTGGGCATTAGATGCATTGAGTTAAATGGAGTTAGACGTGCAGTCTAATAGACAGAGTTAGACGTGCAGTCTAATAGACGGAGTTAGACGTGCAGTCTAACAGACGGAGTTAGACGTGCAGTCTAACAGACGGAGATAGACGTGCAGTCTAACAAACGGAGTTAGACATGCAGTCTAACAGATGAATTTAGACGTACAGTCTAACAGACGGAGTTAGACGTACAGTCTAACAGATGAGAGTTAGACGTGCAGTCTAACTCCTTTAGATTAGTCTGAAGGGATGTATAGTTAGACGTGCAATCTAACTAATGAAAGTTAGATGTGCAGTCTAACTCCTTCAGATTACGATAGGATCGGCTTTATCGTTAGAGACGGGGGTCTGGCTAAGGATGAAGGCTTATGAAAAACGGTTTGATAGAAATCCTGTTAGGGATTAATATCTCTTTCTATTCTACGCAAACTTGTGTAAACACTTGAAACAGATTCAAGGCGGAATTGTTTACTTGGGTTTGAAGAATAAGATGAAATATGAAAAGATGACAGAAATGAAGAACACAACAGTTTGTTTATGGATATTCGGAGAAACTCTCCTAAGTCACCCCTTCTTCCAACCACCGGAAGGATTCACTATAAGATGATAAGAATCAAATACAGTTTACACACACTTTTAGCTCACTATTAACAGAACACTTTCTGTTCAATTATAAGATGAAGAAAATCACGCAGCTAATGTGTTTTGATTCTAGCTCTCTCTCTCGATTCACACACAGTACAATCAGAAAGAAGCTTCACAGAATAAGTTCAGTAAGCAAGATGATTGAGTAGTCTCTCTCTGCAAAATTAGAATGCTTATTCTTAAGATTGGTTGAGGAAAAAGTCATTGCTTCATCCGTTGTCCTTAGGATTGATTAAATACTGAGCAAGAGCTAACGGTCGAATCTTCAAGAATGATACGTGGCACTCTTCCATTGGAAAACCTCCATTGTACACAGCAGGTTCTGAGCACAAGGATCGTGGCCGTACCGAACTGGTAGTGCGCCGAATATTCCATCAGGGATGTACCTGCAAAATGGGTAATGTGAGGAAAATTCTCTTACGTGGAATTCCTTGATTGGATGCATATAGCTATTGTACTAATCTTCACTAGAAAGTGGAGCAGGAGTAGGGTACAGCTATAGCACGTGGATAGAAGAAATGCTAGATTCAAGCATACTGCTTCAACAGAGCATTAGACGTATTTCAGTTAGACGGATTTGAGAAAATCAGTCTAATGAAATAAGTCAACTCCTTCTAATGAAAAGCGTCTATTAGACCGCCTGGTCTAATATAATTAGACTCGCGTGTAATTTCAATAAGCATTAGATGGGTACGTCTAACTCTACTGAGTTAGACTGCCACGTCTAATTCCAGTTCTACCTCAGACTAATCTGAAGGAGTTAGACTCACGTCTAACTTTCACTAATTAGACAACCCGTCTAATTATTATATAGCCATTAGACCGACACGTCTAACTCCGATGAGTTAGACTGATGCGTCTAATTCCGGTTCTACCTCAGACTAATCTGAAGGAGTTAGACTCACGTCTAACTTTCACTAATTAGACAACCCGTATAATTATTATATAACCATTAGACCGACACATCTAACTCCGATGAGTTAGACTGACGCGTCTAATTTCAGTTCTACCTCAGATAATCTGAAGGAGTTAGACTCACGTCTAACTTTCACTAATTAGACAACCCGTCTAATTATTATATAACCATTAGACCGACACGTCTAACTTCGATGAGTTAGACTGACGCGTCTAATTCCGGTTCTACCTCAGACTAATCTGAAGGAGTTAGACTCACGTCTAACTTTCACTAATTAGACAACCCGTCTAACTATTATATAACCATTAGACCGACACGTCTAACTCCGATGAGTTAGACTGACGCGTCTAATTCCGGTTCTACCTCAGACTAATCTGAAGGAGTTAGACTCGCGTCTAACTTTCACTAATTAGACAATCCGTCTAATTCCGCGTATTCATTGGACCATCCGTCTAATTCTTTACGTCTATTAGACTTACACGTCTAACTCCATTAGACTCACGTCTAATTCTGTGTATTCATTAGACCATCCGTCTAATTCTTTACGTCTATTAGACTTACACGTCTAACTCCAATAAGTTAGACTGTACGTCTAATTCCGTGTATTCATTAGACCATCCGTCTAATTCTTTACACGTCTATTAGACTTACACGTCTAACTCCGATGAGTTAGACTGTACGTCTAATTTCATTAGACTCACGTCTAATTTTATGCGAATGGAGATCAAAATCGGTCTAATGACCCTCATTAGATCCAAGTCTAATAACATGTAGTTTGTATACACCTGTATCAAAACTCATTAATTATTTCATCATCAAAATTTCAGTGGGTAAATTATTTCAACACTTAGTCAAAATTATTTGACCCAACAATTTCCCCCTTTTTGATAAAGAAATTGCAAACCTGCATACATATAACAAGACATGCAATCATCCAATAAATTAACAAACACCTTGTTCACTTACACAATTCATCCAAAAAGAACTAGTATTCGAAAAAGCTTATCAAGAAACCGTGTTCAATAAAGTTAAACAGAGTAAAAGAAGAGAGATCATCGTTCTTCCCTTTTCACTCGAGGATCGGTTGGATTCATCTCTTGCCCGGAAAGCATGTTCATAAGATGAGGATAGCCGCCACGACCACCACGTCCTCCTGCATTCGATCTTCCTCCACGCTCAACAACATTGTCACGTCCACATTGATCAACATTGGACAGCCTACCCCGACCGCCACCACTTCTACCACCACGCTCAGAACCACTTCGACCACCACCTCTCTTGGTTGGCCTGGGATTGTCATCAGAATTTGGGGCCCGCCTGGATCTGGTCCCGGTTGACACACCATCATTCCTCCTGCTAGACTCACCTTGAGTTGGTCGAGGTTGGGCACCTTCGGCATTTCCTAAAGCATCTTCCTTAGCTTGAAACTTCCTGGCAAGGTTCTCAGCAAAATCTTGTCGTTCATTGTCATTTCTGTTCATGCAATCCTGCATTTCTACCAGTTGATTCTTCACCAGACTGAGTTCATCCAAGGTTTCCTTGTGGCGTTCGTCATTGATGTGCCTCTCAATGTCAAATAGTTCACTTTGGTGGTTGAAGCTTTCCTGTTGAAATTTTGAAAACTTTACATTCGAGACATTGGTCTCATAAGTATTCATCTTCAGGGTCTTATCCAGCTCAGTTAGGATCTTGAACATGTTGCTGAAATTCGTTATTTCCTCTTCACTGGAGATCATTGACTGCACGTAGTCTTCTGCATTGAGGAAAGCATAGACCTCATAAACCTTAACAATTTATTTCCTCCAGCGGATGGACCTTCGTGAGAAGACACTTCTTCAGATTCTGCAGCCATACTTTGAATAGGCTCAAAGTTAGTATGAACCTGCAAAGGATTTCTCTAGCTGAATTACTTCAGCATTCTTAGCTGCTTTATCTTGTGCTTCTTCTTCGTCAACTTCTCTTTGAGCCCTTTAAAATCTTTCGAGCAAACTTCCAGAATAGTGACGGGGAGTGGTTATGTTTTTGTGAACACTTCCCACAACACCATCGGGAAATAAGTAAGTCTTAACAAACTTAGGTTGCTCATCCAGTTCCTCCTTAGACGAGGAACTTTCTTCTTCATCACCTTTTCTTTAGAGGGTTCCCCCTCAGTTCTTGCAGTCTCTGGCTGAGTGACATCGGCCAGTTTCTCTTGGACACCCTCTGTTCTCGCAACAGGGGTTACAATGGCATTATCTTCAAGAGAAGCTTTCAAAACCTCCTCTGTTACATCTTATATGATCACTTCTTCAACGTTTATCTCAAGAGCTTGTTCAAGCTCTTGAACATTTACCATTCCTTCATCTTCATTCGGAGGCACTTGAATAGGATGATCTTGAATGCGTCTCTCTTCGGCAGAAAGATTCCCGAATTCGATCAGGAGAGCAACATCTGATTCATCAGCGTTTGGAATATCCATTGCCTCTTCTTCGTTGAGCAGTTCTGCGCCAGAGCAATTGGCGCCATGAATATATCTGGAAGCAGCAGAGACATAGCTTTCCATAATATCATTCAACTTTTTCAGCACTTTTGCTTCAACATCTGCTCCTTTTGCGTCAGGGTTGAAGTTTGCTTTCCTAGCTTCATAGATTGGAAACCGAGCTTTTCCAAGAATGCAAGCTTCTACCAGTTCTCTCTTGTTCAACGCTTCACCCACCTCTGATGTTCTTGCCCACTTCAGGACTTTTTTCTCGTTTGCCACTCTCTTCTTCCATTCTTTGGTTATGACAGCGTTGGACAAAGAGTCGTTGTACTTAGAGGACAGCCTCTCAGTACGCCAGGAATCATAGACTTCTAACTTTTCAGCAGAAAGGACTTTCACTTGATCCAGAATGAGATCAACAATACCTCTTGCTTCAGATATCTTTTCAGGAGATTGAAAAGCAGTGGACTTCCCTTTTCCAACAACTTCTACAGGTTTTGGAGCAGGACTGGGTTCACCAATAACAATTCCACTGGTCTTTTTTCTGGCCCGCAATAGTTCAAAGGAAGATTGGGGTTTCAAACAGAACTCAACAGGGATCTCTCTACAGACAATCTTTCCGACCACCAAGGAATCCTTGGGAGCAGGAATGTTGGGTTCACCAGCAACAAGGGTAAGATCAGCACCTTGTTCTGGTTTCGACAGTTCTGTAGCACCGGAGGCTACATGATCAGGTTTAGTAACAGGAGACTCCGCCCTGTTAATATTTTCAACATTTGGACCGGCTGACTCAACAGGAGGCCCTTCAGCAAATTCTCTCAGGGGAGAGAAGACAGATTCAGCTTGTTCCACTTCGAGAACAACATATTTTGGCACAGTAGTCAAAGATTTAGAAGACGTTGCCTTAGCGGATTTAGACGCGCGGGGCGCCTTTGCCTTCTTCTCCTTTGAGGCACAGGACCTCGAAGGTTTCCTCAAGTATGTTGAGGGAGTGGATAATGATGTCATTGGGGTTGCAGCAAGTACGCCTAGACCTTGCTTTACCCTTGAATCAACAGATTCCGTGTCCTTCTGATATGGGCTTTTCATGCTGGAGGAACTGGCCTCCGATTCGTTCACAGTTCTTGTTCTCTTTGCTCCTGTTGACATAACAGAAGTAGAGGACTTTGATCGGGTGGAAGGTCTTCCACCAGTCTGGAAACTAGAAGCCCCAGATGTAGAGTCTAGGGTGCTCTTCATCCTCATCAGAGTGTTGGCCATCGTAGAAGCAGTAAAAACTCTTGCAGAGTTAATCTACACCGGTTCACCAACAGGAACCCCTAGAAACTTCAACAGGTGGCTCAGTTGAGCGGCATACGTGATATTCTCCTTGTTCATCTGACAAATAGAATAATAGAGATTCTGAAACAGGGTATGACCCCAGTTCACTTGGATTCCTTTAGAGATGGCGCACATATAGTCGAACCGGTCTTGACTATAGAGATTGAAAGAGTCGGCCTTCCCTTGCAGCGCCTTCGCCACCACGTCGTTTAGGAGAATAAAGTGGGGTTTAAATACCTTCTTGTATCCATTCACATGGATCTTAGAGCTGTCAGCAGAGAATGAAGTCTTCATTTCCTCCATGATTTCTGAAGGGAGCACCAAGTCGAACAAATGACCCTCCGTTGGAAGTTCAAAGAACTCCGCATACACCGCTTCTTCAAAAGAGATATCCTTTCCGTTGACGGTTGCTATGATGGAATCATCCACCATAACTGCCGTCTTGAAAAACTCACGAACTTCATCTTCATAGAATATGAACGGTCCGCCTAGATACTTCCTCAACCCAGAATATTCTAGGGTTTGGAACATCTTCACCACCTCCGGCTGATCAAACGAGTACACCGATGGAAAGTCCACCTGCAAAGTATAGTGACCGAGCGTGATTTTCTTCACCATTTTGAGAGAATATGAATCGACACGATATTTCAGAGAGATTTAGTGAGAGAAATACAAGAAAGTTAGGGTTCTTAGAGATTTCGAGAGATTGAAAGTTTTCAAAATCATGCAGTAATGTCCTTATATAGAAGAAAGATGGAAATACAGAATAACCGTCTATTCTAGGGGTATGGCCCATTAATAAATGTTAGATGTCCTTTTTCAAGAAATCATCATTAGAAGTGAGGGTATATCAGTCATTTTCTCTCAACTTGATAGACATGTGTCTTCATGTTATTAAGAGATGACTGTTCGATATTTTGAGCGGGAAAAGAAGATAGCTCTCAGCGTGTGACAGCTGTCCCTGATCAATCTAATTGACACGTAGTTAGACGTTTTTCTTACTTCACAAATAACACAGCGTCTATTAGACGGATGAGTGTATTAGACGCATACGTCTAATTCCGTGTTTATAACAAATCCGTCTAATGTTTATTAGACGTGTACGTCTAATTCCGCATAAACACCACGTGTTAGACGTGTGTTTATTAGACGTGAGCAGCCTTTTGCTCAAGACGTAAAAACGTCTAACGTCTATTAGACGTGTCCGTCTAATTGCGTGGATAAAAAATCTCAACATATAGACTTAGATGTATAGATTGTGAGCAAAAACACGTCTAAGTACACACCGTTTCTTTTAGACACCCTTGTCTAGTTAAACCGATTAGGGATATTCGTCTAGAGAATATCTTTAATTCCAAAGAAATTTTTCTTCTCAAAAATGAATATGGACATTAGAGTTTTATAAACAATTTTTGTGGTCCAGAGACCAAAAATATTTTTAACAAATAAAAACATTTATTCTTCCAGAATGGCAAGTGCCATTGTTGATCTTCCATGTTGTGTACTCAAATGAGTACTCTTCTAGCCTCCTTCCTGCTCTCCTCCTGCATCACCTACAAAATAAACTATTTACACATTTTGGTACCCACACTTAATTGGGTCCTCAATAAATTAGTCCCTTAGGAATCCATATTTGAGTTATTCTGATGGATTTCCCATTTTGTGTTGTGATTAATGCATAAGATTTTGACTTAGCAGATGACTTCTTGTTAGCCACTGATACTTTAACTTTTGAAGAAGGTTTTCTTTTAAAACTCCTTGACTTAGAGTCAGGTTTTAAGTTACCAGACTTATTGGCCTTTTCAAGCTTATTCTTAAGCCAGCTAACAGTTGGTGGAACATAAACTATTTCATTTTTGAAAGCAACTTCTTCATGAATAGGATCAGATTCAATGTTAGTCATACTCCCTTTGACAAAACTTATTGGCTTAAGTTTGTCATTTGGCTTTGACTTTTTGCAGGACAGATTAGGATCATTGCTATCAAATCCCAATCCGGATCTAGATCCAGCAGGTTTCAACATGCTGATCTGATATTTGACAGCATCACCAGACCTTGTCCATGCACAGACAACATAGTTAAGCCTTTTGTTTTCAGATGAAAGAGTTTGAATATGTTCCTTGAGCATCTCATTTTCAGATGAGATCTCTTTAATCTTCTTTTCAAAAACATGTGACTCTTCTTCTTTAGACACATTTGGTTTATTTAAATCTGATGAAGATTTAGTTTCAATTAGAGATTCTGCTAGCTTTCTGTACTCGATGACTATCTCATCTAGTGCAGCTACCAGTTGTTCCCTTGAAAACTTTTCGGAAGAGAAATCAAATACCTCAATTTCCTGAGTTCCTTCCTCATCTTCTCTGGCCATGAAGCAAGCCACGTCTTCTTCATCACTTTCACTGGATGAGAAGTACGAGTCACGGCTGTTTCCTCTGTTCTTTTCGTCACCGGTAATAAGAGCCTTCAGCTCTTTTCCGTCTTCCTTGGCATCTTCACGCTTTGGCTTTCGGCATTCCAATGCATAATTTCCTTTAATACCACAGTTAAAACAAGTAACATTAGTTTTAGATTTTCTATTATCATTAGAATTTGAAGAGTTTGAGTTATAGTTGCTCTTCTTCATGAAGTCGCCAAACTTCTTCACAAAGAGAGACATGGCATCGCTGCTCAACTGCTGAGCTTCCATCTTCACGTCCGGAGTAGTTGGCGGCTCTTCAGCAGTCACCAACGCCTTGGCAGTAATAACGGACGAGGGTTGATCTTCTTCCATCCTACAGTTCAGCTCGAACTCGTAGGCCTTGAGGTCAGCAAAGAGATCAAAGAGAGAGATCTTGTTCAGATCTTTGGATTCTCTCATCGCCATAGTCTTTATGTCCCATTCCCTTGAAGAGCACGCATGATCTTGATAGCAAGCTTCCGGTTGCTATAGGTCTTGCCTAGGATGGACAGAGAGGAGACGATTTTGCTGAATCTGGTGTCGAAATCGTTTATTGTTTCACCGGGACGCATTTTGAAGCTGTCGAACTGTTGAGTGGCAACCATGATCTTTTTTTTCTTGGTTTGCTCGTTGCCCTCGCACAGTTGAGTGAGTCTGTCCCAGACCTCTTTGGCAGTGTCACATTCGATGATATAGTTGAACATGCTATCATCGAGAGATCTGTACAGAACATCAAGAGCCATGTTGTTGAGGTTGTTCTGCCTCTTTTCATCAGCAGTCCAGTCGGCCTTCTCCTTATCAATCTTAATAGGACCTTCTGTGACAACACTCCACATGTCATCATGTAGAGAAGAGAGATGAGCACGAACTCTTGTTTTCCAAACAATGTAGTTTTCACGAGAGAAAGTTGGAATGGTTGTAGCACTGGCATCTTTGGGAATGTTCGACATATTTCAGGAAAGGCTTGAGAATAGAAACCTTGTTCTAATACCAATTGATAGGATCGACTTTATCGTTAGAGACGGGGTCTGGCTAAGGATAAAGGCTTATGAAATACGGTTTGATAGAAATCATGTTAGGGATTAATATCTCTTTCTATTCTACGCAAACTTGTGTAAACACTTGAAACAGATTCAAGGCGGAATTGTTTACTTGAGTTTGAAGCACAAGATGAAATATGAAAAGATGAAAGAAATGAAGAACACAACATTTTGTTTATGGATGTTCGGAGAAACTCTCCTACGTCACCCCTTCTTCCAACCACCGGAAGGATTCACTATAAGATGATAAGAATTAAATACATTTTACACACACTTAGCTCACTATTGAACAGAACACTTTCTGTTCAATTACAAGATGAAGAAAATCATTCAGCTAATGTGTTTTGATTCTAGCTCTCTCTCTCTCGATTCACACACAGTACAATCAGAAAGAAGCTTCACATAATAAGTTCAGTAAACAAGATGATTGAGTAGTCTCTCTCTGCAAAATCAGAATGCTTGTTCTTAAGATTGGTTGAGGTAAAAGTCATTGTTTCGTCCGTTGTACTTAGGATTGATTAAATACTGAGCAGGAGCTAACGGTCGAATCTTCAAGAATGATACGTGGCACTCATTGATTGGAAAGCCTCCATTGTACACAGCAGGTTCTGAGCACAAGGAGCGTGGTCGTACCGAACTGGTAGTGCGCCGAATATTCCATCAGGGATGTACCTGCAAAATGGGTAATGTGAGGAAAATTCTCTTATATGGCATTCCTTGATTGGATGCATATAGTTGTTGTACTAATCTTCACTGGAAAGTGGAGCAGGAGTAGGGTACAGCTATAGCACGTGGATAGGAGAAATGTTAAATTCAAGCGTACTACTTCAACAGAGCATTAGACGTATTTCAGTTAGACGGATTTGAGAAAATCAGTCTAATGAAATAATTCAACTCCTTCTAATGAAAAGCGTCTATTAGACCGCCTGGTCAAATATAATTAGACTCGCGTCTAATTTCAATAACCATTAGACAGGTACGTCTAACTCTACTGAGTTAGACTGCCACGTCTAATTCTAGTTCTACCTCAGACTAATCTGAAGGAGTTAGACTCATGTCTAACTTTCACTAATTAGACAACCCGTCTAATTATTATATAGCCATTAGACCGACACGTCTAACTCCGATGAGTTAGACAGATGCGTCTAATTCCGGTTCTACCTCAGACTAATCTGAAGGAGTTAGACTCACGTCTAACTTTTACTAATTAGACAACACGTCTAATTATTATATAACCATTAGACCGACACGTCTAACTCCGATGAGTTAGACTGACGCGTCTAATTCCGGTTCTACATCAGACTAATCTGAAGGAGTTAGACTCACGTCTAACTTTCACTAATTAGACAACCCGTCTAATTATTATATAACCATTATACCGACACGTCTAACTCCGATGAGTTAGACTGACGCGTCTAATTTCATTTCTACCTCAGACTAATCTGAAGGAGTTAGACTCGCGTCTAACTTTCACTAATTAGACAACCCGTCTAATTATTATATAACCATTAGACCGACACGTCTAACTCCGATGAGTTAGACTAACGCGTCTAATTCCGGTTCTACCTCAGACTAATCTGAAGGAGTTAGACTCACGTCTAACTTTCACTAATTAGACAATCCGTCTAATTCCGCGTATTCATTAGACCATCCGTCTAATTCTTTACGTCTATTAGACTTACACGTCTAACTCCAATGAGTTAGACTGTACGTCTAATTCCATTAGACTCACATCTAATTCCGTGTATTCATTAGACCATCCGTCTAATTCTTTACATCTATTAGACTTACACGTCTAACTCCAATGAGTTAGACTGTACGTCTAATTCCATTAGACTCACGTCTAATTTCGTGTATTAATTAGACCACCCGTCTAATTCTTTACACATCTATTAGACTTACACGTCTAACTCCGATGAGTTAGACTGTACGTCTAATTCCATTAGACTCACGTCTAATTTTATGCGAATAGAGATCAAAATCGGTCTAATGACCCTCATTAGATCCAAGTCTAATAACATGTAGTTTTAATACACCTGTATCAAAACTCATAAATTATTTCATCATCAAAATTTCAGTGGGTAAATTATTTCAACACTTAGTCAAAATAATTTGACCCAACAGATTAGTTTGAAGGAAACTGTAATTAGACGTGTCGTCTAATCCCGTTAGACCAGGTGGTCTAATGGATCTTTCTATTAGACGTGGGCATCTAATTTCATTAGACGAGGTCGTCTAAGTGGAATATGTATAATGTTAAGTTTAAAGCAGTTGCTTGAAGCTAGCACACGTCTACCCACAATCAACTAGCTATACGCTACTCCTGCTCCACTTTCCAGTGAAGATCAGTACGACAGCTAGTTGTAACCAATTTATTAATGCCACGTAAGCGAATATTCTTCCCACTACTTGTTTTGCAGGAATATCTTAGAAGAATATTTGGATATTACCAGATTGGTACGACCATGATCCTGGTGCTTAGAGTCTGTTGTGTACTTTGGAGGCGTTCCAATGGAAGCTCGCCGCGTGTCATTATGGAATATTCGACCGTTGGTACCTGCTCCTTATTTAAAGATTCTCAAGGACAACGAAAGAACTACTGGAATTACAGAGTATTCAATCTACGCATACAAACGAGCTGCTTTCTTGTGTTTTACTGTGTGTTCAATCAAGAGAGAGTTAGAATCAAAGCATTGTTTTAGCTGAGTGATATTCTTCATCATATTGTAAGTTGAACAGAGTTTGTTCTGTTCAACAGTGAGCTATTTGTGCAACTGTATTTGATTCGAAAGTATAGTGAATCCTTCCGGTGGTTGAAAAAAGGGGTAACGTAAGAGAGTTAGCTCCGAACATCCATAAACAAATTGTTGTGTCATTTCATTATGTCATCTTCTCATTCTTGGTTCTTAGCTTCAAACCTAAGCAAACGTTTCCGCACTTGAATCGTTCAAGGGTTTGCAAGAGTTTGTGCAGAATAGAAAGTGATTTAAATCCTTAACAGGATTTCTATCAAACCGTTTTTCCTAAGCAGTTATCAATAGCCAGACCCCCGTCTCTATCGATTACGCCGATCCTATCACAAACTATTTCTTAATTATTATCTATCTAGAATGTTTTTTGGTTCACATCTCCTTGTTAAATTTCTTACTTCAATCTAGCTTGATAATATCCTAAAAATGAGGGTAAAGAGATTGCGATAATGATATGAGTTAATTGATGTACAAAATACTCGAAATAAGGTCACGAGATTAATAGTGAGATATTCATTGGAGAATAAAAAATATTTGTTGTTAAATATATGAATGATTTTATATGTTTATCAAATAAGTGAGGGTAAAAAGGTTAATGATATGAGATGGTTGGTTGACTATAGTGTAAAAGTAAATTCACGAGATAAGAAGTCAATATGATTGGTGGTTGGTTTGTTGAAGTGAGGGTAAAGAGGTCGCGGTAATGATATGAGATGGTATAAGTATAAAATACTCGAAGTAAGGTCACGAGATTAGTAGTGATATGTTCATTGGAGAACAAAAAATATTTGTCTTTAAATATATGAATAAATTTGTTGATTTGGCGAAAAAGTGAGGGTAAAGAGGTTAGTGATATGTTGAGATAGTCGATTTGCCAAAAATGATGGTAAAAGATGTTGGTACAACTAAGATGATTGAGTGCAAAAGTGAGGTCACGAAATTAGTAATATGAGAGGTTATTAGGTAAAAAGGATATTGTTGATAAACCGAGAAATGAGAGTAAAAAGTTGTAAAAGAATAGGTCGGTGCTGATGAAAAAATTTTTAACCAAAAGTCTTCTAATCAAATTTGATATCATTTTTTTATGAAAACGAAAACAACGATGAATGAGAAGAGGAAGACAATCAATAGGCTGTCCTAATCATTGAAGCACTATCATGTTCAGACCATAAATATTGACGACGAAGAGGATAATGAAGACGATGATAACGTTGACGATGACTACCACAAAAAGGTGAGTATTATTTATTTCAACTTTGTAAATGTGATTTTTATTTATCCTTACAACGCAAAGACACATTAGGGTAGTATATCTAATAACTTTTAATTCATCTTAGAATTGCATATGAACAATCGAATCGTGAATTGACAGTTATGAGCAGTTATTGAAGTTTTCTTAGACTATGGAGCAACTTCCTATCCACTTGGATTTAAGCTATGAGATCTCTTATAGAGTTTAGCGATTTTTCGACGAGGTAGAAAACTTTTAGTTTTTCTTTCTACTCTCTCCTCTCTCTCATTCTTCCACTAACTCACTTAACTTATCCACATAATTTTATTTAAATTAATTTTAAGCTTTAATTTAATATAATTGTCCCTAAAACAGAAATCCTCATTTTAGCCTTTGGATGTTGCAATAGTTATAACTCGTTGCTCGGGCTTCAATACCAATTCAGGAAATGCTATTAGATTACTTGCGTGGTGGCGGTTAGCCCGGGCTTGACCTTGCATGGAATGGTGTCTTGTGGATAGTGGCGGACCTACAAGGGGAGCTTGGGCCCGGGCCTCCCCCAACCCTAATTTTTTTTTTTAATATAATAATTGGGCCCCATTTTTTCCTCTTTGCGGTATGGCCCATCTCTAATCTCTTCTTCTCTCTATTCCCTCATATCTTTTCCTCTCTACCCTAATTCATATCCATCAGAGTGTACTTGGTACGTGGTTTTGTACTCTGGAATGGGAAATGGATAATCTATTAGATACGTGGTTTTTGTACTCTAAAATGGGAAAGGATTAAAAATGGATGTTTGGTACATAGTTTTAATTTTGATCAACAGTAAAATAATTCCCGTGTATAATCGGAAATCATCCAATTCCCTCAATATTGGGAGAAACTCATTCAAATCTCTCTTCTCTATATCAACTACAAAAATATATTAATATAAATTAATTAAATTACATCAACACATATAATAATTAATAAAAATATAATAAAGAAAATAAAAAATTTAATATAAAATTTATTAATTTATTTAATTAGTCATAACATTTTATCATTACTCATACTTTAACCATACCGGATTCAAAAGAAGTTCGATGAAATGCGTAGGATGTTGTTGCAGCTGTTTGAAACGATCGGATTCAAAAGAAGATCGATAAAATGCGTATGACGTTGTTGCAACTGCTTGGAACGATCAAATTCCTGGAAAAAAAAATGCGAAACAGTGAACAATAAATTGTTGAAACATAACATAATACAAATTCAATTATTAAAAACATTATATTGATAGAGAAATTGAGAAGATTACGAGTCGATACAGAGATAACACGCTTGAAGACCGAGGATGTTGTTGTAGCTGCCTAAAATGATCAAATTCCTGGAAAATATGCAAAACAGTGAATAACAAATTGTTGAAACATAACATAATGCAAATTCAATTATTGAAAGCATGATATTGATAGAGAAATTGATAATATTATGAGTTGATATGGAGATATCACTATTCTCTCTTAAATTGAACATTGTTTATCTAAGATTATTTATTAAAAAAATATTTGGGTGGAGAAGAAGATGAAAAGTCGAGTTGATTTAATATATTGGTTTAATTATAATTATATACGTTCATATAATCATTATTTAATGTTAAATTAAATTAATAGATAATTATAATATGATAACTGTAAATTTTTTTATTCTTGCAAATTTTTATATTTAATATTTAATGTTAAATTGAATTAGTATAAATAATTTTTTTTATAATTAATATAATATGACAACTAAAACTCTTGTTATTTATACAGTTTTTTATAATTAATATTTATCTTTAAATTCAATTAATATATATAATATTTTAGATAAGAATTATTAGGTTTAATTTTAAAATAATTAATAAAAAAATATTAATATATAGATAAAAGTATATATATATATATATATATATATATATATATATATATATATATATATATATATATATATATATATATAAGAAAGAGAAAATACCTACGATGATAAGGATATTTTGGAAAGAGCGTGTTTTGCACCTCAAACATTTTAAATTAAGCGTCATTATATATATATATATATATATATTAGTTAGTTAAAATGTCTTGCGTTTATCAAATTTGGTATTGAATTTAAATTATACTTGTCTTGTTATATTGTGAGTTCGAAGCATATCTATGGCATTTTTAATTTTATTTTTAACCGTTTTAAGTTTATGGGCGGGTCAACCTAGAATCCGACCCAAGTATCCATTTACTCTCACATATATATCAAATTAACCACAGCTTTTGACCCGGCAATCCGAACACTTTCAAAATTAAGCATCATTATATATATATATAGATTAGTTAGTTAAAAATATCTCGCGTTCATCAAATTTGGTGTGGAATTTAAAATATAAATTGTTAGTAGCCTAGTTGGTTAAATGGTTGTATTTGTTTTGTTAGGTTGCGAGTTCGAAACATACCTATAGCATTTTTAATTTTATTTTTAACCGTTTTAAATTTATGGGCGGGTTAACCCAAAATCCGACCCAAGTATCCATTTACTCTCACATATATATCCAAATTAACCACAACTCTCGACCCGACAATCCGGACACTTTCAAAATTAAGCATCATTATATATATAGATTAGTTGGTTAAAAATGTCCCGCGTTCATCAAATTTGGTGTAAAATTTAAAATATTAAGTGTTATTAGCCTAGTTGGTTAAAGAGTTGTACTACTTTTGTTAAGTTGCGAGTTCGAAATATACTTATAGCATTTTTAATTTTATTTTTAACCGTTTTAAGTTTATGGGCGAGTCAACCCAAAATCCGACCCAAATGTTCATTTAATCTCACATATGTATCCAAATTAACCACAGCTCTCGACTTGACAATCCGGACACTTTCAAAATTAAGCATCATTATATATATGTATAGATTAGTTAGTTAAAAATGTCCCGTGTTCATCAAATTTTGTGTTCAATTTAAAATATAAAGTGTTATTAGCCTAGTTGGTTAAAGAGTTGTACTTTTTTGTTAGGTTGCGAGTTCGAAACATACTGTTACGATCCACGAATAAGAAAGTGCACCCTCCTCGGTCCCATTCTCGGTCATATGGAAGACCAAACAGAAGACCAAACTTGGGAAGATGCAGAAGTTATAAGTATTCAATGCCCAAAGATTCTAGCAGCAAGGAGGCAAACAAGTCAACATTCTCTTCGTCGGGGTCGACAAACTTCTGATGGGGGAGATGATGTTACGATCTACGAATAAGAAAGTGCACCCTCCTCGGTCCCGTTCTCGGTCCTATGGAACACTTGGGCCAGCTTAATGTTTTGTTTAATAATTCATCTTTTGTCTTCTCTTATATTTCTTTAAAACCGAATTCTGTTATTTTGGTAGTTGTTGTAACAAGTTTGTAACCGACTCTTGGGTTATTCAGCCTCTTTAAATGTTGATTCCCACCCTACTTTTTGAGGCTATGAATTGAATCTTTTGAAAGTTGTGCTCTAAGTTATTCTCCCGGTCTTGGACTCCTATCTTGGACTACTAGGTGTAATCTAGTAGTATTTCTCTTCTCACCTTCGGCTCTTCTCTCCTTAACCTCGAATTCTCTTCTCATTCTATGTCCGCTGCCCTTGAGTGTTGAATTCCACCATCGACCCCGATTATCAAGAACCCATTTCTTAAATTGAAGAACTCGAAAGGCTCGATTATAGCTTAAAGCTTAACATATTGATATCAGAGCTGGCTGATTCTCAACATGGTAGAAACTCGCCAGCAATCAGAAATGGATGCGCTCAAGGCCCTTATTGAAAACCTGTCCCAACAAACAGCTGCGATGCAAGCTGCCATAGACCGAAGATTTGATGCGGCTTAAGAACGATTGGCAGCCTTTGAGAGCGGGGCATCTAGAAATGTGCAAGAACCCCGCCACAAACCCTATGATGATAATTCTTGCCACGTCTTCCCCATTTAGGCCCCAGCACCCTGTCCAGAACTGCGAATAACACTATGTTCCTTCCACTCGGCTAACCAAGGTCGATTTTCCTCGGTTTGATGGGTCGGATGTCGAGGAATGGCTAATATCCGCCGATCAATTTTTCAGGGTGGACAAAACTAGGTATGCCACGAAACTAGAAATTGCACCCATTCACTTTTCTAGCGAAGCAAGAATGTGGTATGGATTTTATCTCTAGAATCGAGACCATATGGAGGACTTATCTTGGGACGTGTTCAAGAGAGATCTTATGACGTAATTCGGGCCCACTATACACGACACTCTAATGAGACAGTTGATGAATCTGAAACAGGTTGGATCGGTTCAAGAATATAATCTACAATATATGTCGATCTCTCAAAAACTCTATAACATGCCAAGGGAATACGTCATAGATTGCTACTTGTCCGGTCTAAGGGAGGAAATTGCAAACTATATCAGGTTGCAATTCCCGAATTCTCTAAACGAAGCCATGGCCATGGCTAAAGTCCAAGAAGAAACGTATCGGTCCTTAATGAGCAATGGGAATTTGTACAGCGCCGAGCCACCATTACTGCCCAATCTGAGCAACGTCAAACCAAGTTGGCAAAGCATGAATAGAACCCCATACATCAAGCCGATCTCATCACATGGGTCCTCTTCGAGTGCAAATCAGGGCCATATTAAGCAATTATACCCGGTCTCAATGGATGAAAAGAGAAAGAAGGGCCTATGCTACACTTGCGATAAAAAATTGCAACCAAACCACAGGTGTAAATCAAAGTTATTCATGGTCTCGGCCAATGATCAAGAAGTCTCCCCAAGTCTCCAAGAACCTGCTCCGGAGGTAGACCTTGATGATTCTCCTTTACAGTCTGACGTAGCGGAAGAACTAGCCATATCCTTACATGCATTGACAGGTTCTAAAACCTTTCAAACGCTCCAAATTCTTGGTAAAGTTTGGAACTTACCGATTGTGATCCTAATTGATACAGACAACACTCATAACTTCATTAATAACAGGATAATGAAGAACATTAGCCATGACATACTTCCCACCCAAGTGCTATCGGTCCGAGTGGTAGACGGCTCTAACATTCTATGCTCTAGCTTCTGCCAAGATCTGAAATGGTCTATAATCGACCGGCCTGAACTAACCTTAATAAGGAACGCAACGATGGAAGGCAAAGAATTGTGTTTAGCATATATCTAAGAGAATACGGGGTTGTCTATGTTAAATCGTTTATAGTCATTGTCCTAACTTTACTGAAATAGTTAGGAATATCCTCGAGTGAGAGGAAGTTTTCTTTTAATAAGAGTGACCTTTCAAAGACATTGCGATAAGGCCCGGCCCATCTTAAAGGAAGGGATGGGTCACTCTCCTTTAAAGGTGTTCGCACGCACTCTAAGGATGACATATGATTAAAGGTCGGGCCACTTCCGAAGCCTTCGGTAGTGATCTGCAATTGGCCAAGGGCCACCTGTAAGAGCATAATCATAGTCTTCCTTCAGGTGGAACCTTGCCACATAATAATCATTGCCGATGTCTATCAGAGAAAATTTACCTTTGGGCGCCCTGCTTCAATCTCATAGAGAGATAATTGTAACCAATCGAGCGACCCAGCTACTTCATAATCAGAGCCTGCTTCCATGGCTTTCGTAATGACGCCTTCTCTTCCCTGGTACAATCGTAAGCGTAATAATAAGAATAATAGTACCAACCATGATTGATAGTGTTTTTAGCTCACCGCTGGGAACTTTATTCTCTATATGGAGTTTATCAGGATCGCTTGAAAGTTTATTCTCTAGATGGAGTGGATCAAAGAATTTTTTATCCGAAAGTATTTCCCTTATTAGATTATTAAGTGGCTCGCCGCAGTCACATGGACTACTCACTTCAGGGTGAGTGACACAAATATGGTTAACGTAAGTATCTTTGAGAACGTTTACTAACGTTTCCAGATTGGGGGAGCTAAGTATTATAGGGGTATGCAAAATGGGGTCGGGGGCTATGTACATCCATAATTGGTACCCCATGAAGATATTAAGAAAGAGAACAAAGCGAATATCCCTACAACAGGAGTATAGAATAGCATCAGATAGATTATATTTTATAAATTTACCCGTATTCATTAATACATCTGTAAGCCCCGTCTTCTTATTCAGTAAGAGTGGTAACTCCATTTCTATAGGTAGTTTACTTTTAGCAGTCAAAGGTATCCATTTTGCATAAGTCTATATTACAAAACATAAGTCATTATTGTATGAGACAATATTAACATTATGTGGTTTATTCCACATCACAGTCTTGAGAGACTTTATATGTTCATCATAATTAATATTCTATAAAAATCACCCGGAAGAAGACGAGTGCGGCAATTAAGGAAGCCACACAATGCCAAATGAGGTCTCTGGACTTCCCGTGTATTCATCCAATCCCATGGACACGTTCACGAAACTGGAAGTCTTTTGGATCCAGTCAATGCCAATGGGTGCGCTTAAGAGCTGGTGGCACCCGAATACCTTTCACACCTATGCCAACAACTTTTCTTTCAAAATCCACTTGGTGAACCTAGCGTCCAGGAACAGCTACAAAGGCTTCAAGAGAGAGCGAGGCATTAAGAGTAAATAGAAAGATTCGTATTCATAGGTCCTCAACCCTATGATCCAACGATTTTGAAGGAATGAGGGCCCCTCTTCTTCCCTCTCCCAGCCTGTCTCTTCCACTTTCTGAGAAAAGCCGGGATATTCGAGATCTACATTCTCTCCGGAAGAATCACCTCGCATGGACAGACAACCCCCCGGTTACATCATTTCTTGATCCGCTTGTCCACCAGCTTACTTAGTGATAGGCCTTTCGGGATTGTTGAATCCTTTCAGTTGAAGGGGGCAAACCCACCCATTCTCGTGACAGAGTGAGCGATTAACCAAATCCCGTTGACTCAGAGTTATTTATTCTTTCTTGCTTGCTCCGAGAGTGGTTATTTACTTGCTTAGTGGGAAAACGACTACAAGAGAGTAGGCGTGCCGGCATCCAAAATGTATATCATGTTATAACGAATTAGGCAAAGCTAGTGTGCAATCCATCTCCCCCCTTCTATCCTGGGGCTTTGGTTCAATAGCCTTAGCGGAGGCCAACCTCAATCAAGTCATATGAGCCACCGGCTATTTTGTCCAGGAAGAAAGGTAGGAATTGAATCTAGTTGCATTCCATCGAACTAAGACAGGTAAGGAAGGTTGGGGGTGAACGACTCGGATGTTGATGTTAGAGAGTTGTTGGCTGAAGATTGACCCATTGCCAAGTGCCCACTGGACTCCCTCTCTCTAGAAGACTGACCCCTGAACTCGGTCTCATTTCTGCCTTGGCAACAGTTCTCACTCTGTACACAACTGTCCCCCCTTCGATCGACTTTTTTCGGCCCCCTGGCTTACTTTTCCCACAGTAGTCATGCACTTGTGCCTAACTGAACAAGCCAAAGTAGCGCCCGCTGCACCTGCCAAGACTCGCGATCTGCCCAATCTTCATAGGTGCTCAAGCGGCTCCCCCTTCACTCAATGGGATAGCCAGCCCCCTACAACGATAAATGCCAAGCCAAGCACTTAAGTTAAGACTAGTGCTAGCCCTTGCTCGTCTGCTGATGACGCTGCGATAGTCCCTATCAGATCTGAGCCTTGTACAAAAATGGCTTCCCTGAGTCTCATTGACCTTCACCCTAGCCTTCGCGGCGTTCACTTCACTCTGCTGAATCGCACTACCCATGAGTGCTTTGCCAACTCTCTGGATGATATCAAACTCTTTTGCCATCGTGGGCTCCCCTCGGATTATCTTGTCTCCACAATCTTTCCCACAAGTGCTCAGCTCCTCTGCCAGAAGCGAAAGTTTCAACCGAAAATGGCTTATCAAACTCAGGCAACTTCAGCACCGGCTCAATCACCATCGCCATCTTCCGTCAAAAGGCCTTTGACAAGCTTCAGACTAGTTCTAACCCTTCTTTCTTCTTTTTCAGCGGATCTGTCCCTTGCCTCTTTCCTCCTGTCGAATCATCTTTTACATGGAAGAACATTACTGTAATGAATGAAAAGGTTGGGGTGATGAGTGGAGCTCCCAGCCCTAATAAGAGAAGGGGGGAGCAAAGAGCAGAGCTACAATGCAAGGTGGCCTCAACAATTCCTTAAAAAAGAGAAATGTCCTCTCTTTCATACTGTCTCTACAGTACGCTCGTTCCTGTCCTTGCGACTGGTTCTTCCCCAGTCTGGCCAAGGCAAGCTATGCTAACGACCTCAACTAGCCAACCATCTTCATCCAATGTTTTCCCCCGTAGGGCATCACGTTCCTCAATGGCCAACTAGGAGCACGGAAGCGATGAAAGCATGCCGGCTAACACAATGGATCAATGCAGGGGAGACTCGCCGAGAAGCCTAAGCTAGCTATCAGCTGCCCCAGCTCCGTCTAGTCTTCTTATCGATCTGAGCATGAGTGGTCAAGCCCTGCAATGAGATCATGCGCCCTAAGCCTGCCTGGGCTACTGTTGTGTGTTCCGATCCTTCAAGTGAGAGCTTGTGACCATCGCAGTGACCGCAGTATGCTTGCTTAATTGACTCTCTCTTCCTTCTTTATCGTTGCATCACAAGTTCGCACGACAAGCCGCATTGTGCACTCAAGCTTGGATGATGAATGCCATTGGTGGTAGTATGTCACGCACGAATTCATGTTCTCAATCCCAGCTGTAGTCTTATCTACTGTGAATGCGTAGTCGAACCGTACTGTGTATCGAAAATCATGCATGGAGGGATGTCCAGTTTCCTTTTTATACATATGGCTGATGCCGTGTTGTCTTATCCAAACGAGCAACTTACTGATGGCAAAAATCAAGTCATTCGTGCTTTCTCTTCTCAAAAACTTCTTCGCACTGCGATTTCATCTCAGATTCCTTCTTCAACAACTTGAATATGGGCTCCCATGGCGAGTCGGGATATTCAAAGGCTGATATACTGCAGGCGTCCCAAGAAGCTTTGAACCTCCTTCTGAGTCCTCGGTGGTGGCATATCCACGATGGGTTTGATCTTCGCGGGATCCACCTCTATCCCTCTCTGGCCGATCATAAAACCCAAGAACTTCCCAGAAGTGAGTCCAAACCCTAATGCTCGGATTGAGCCTCCTGAATGAAGAAGCCCTGTAAGCGGTAGTTGAAGTCAGGCTTTACTAGGTATAGGTACTATTAGCCTATTTCTAACTCTTCTTTTCTCCATCTGCCTATTGCCTAGGTACAGGTGTGCTTATACTAACATCTTTCCTCTTACCTTTGCTTGCTGTAGGACGGTTCCAGAAGTCTGAAGCCCTTACAGCCATTGTCTCAGTCCCGGGGGCCCCAGTGGTGAATAGTCATTATCTCTTCAACTCTATCCTGTGGGAGCCTTCGAAGTAGGAGTCTCAGTTACGATGGGTGATTTTCCCTTGTAGGCAGTTTTTGCTTTCCTTTCCATGCATTTTTTGGATTATTTCCTCATAGGTCTTGCAGAGCCTGGTCCCCCTTCTTGGTTTGAAATAACTCCTATGAGAAAGAAGATCAGAGGGATCGGGCTATGTTTTTCAACATGGATTTGATAGTTTAACCTGTTGCAGTGGAAAAAGAAGAAAAGGATAAGCCTATGGAATTGCCATTCGTCTAGTTTTTGTGCTAGTTCGAAAATATCTAGTTTCATTCCCGGCTGGGTCCAGGCGGGCTTACTTCTTTGTATGAGCTTGAGCTTTAGTTTGATTCTATATTGATAGGCTCAACTACAGCAGTGGAGGCACGGTAAGCTCTCGAATGAGACTTATTCAATAGTTCTGTCTGCCCCCCCGTGAACTATAGAAAAGAGAGAGGGGGTTCGAATCCCTCTCCATCCGCGAAGTCATAAGTTCTCTTTTGCCTTATCTATAGATAAGAACGAATCGGATCGACTCGACTGATATGATAGATTGAATGGGTAGCTTGTGTTATGATTTAGTTAGGAGTCTCCCTTTCGTTATCTTCTGCTCCCCAGTAGCTCAAAGAAAGTCTCGTCCCGACCTGGGGCTTGAGAAGGAGAGTCTCGCCGGTTGTTAACAAAGCGGCATGCAAGGAAGCAAAGATGAACCGGCTTGGGGGGAATAAAGAATCTGAATTGGAGGGTGGTTCCTTAACACCAAACTACCTTCTCTTCTAATCCTGCTACGAAATATCGATTTTCAGGCTAAATTCCAAGGTAAGGTTTTGAGCCAATCAAGTAAGCGAGTACCTGTATCCGTCCCTGCTGTCGCAGGTGATTCAGTAGTGGGAGTAAGAAAGGGTTAGTTAATCAAATTTCCTTCAAACCTGTCAGTGTGAAATCAAGCTTCAGAGTCAACAGAGTCAAAGGGTTCAACGAAATCTCTTTCATACAAATCTTATCTTATGCTTGCCCGAGGGGATAGTAACTTCTTAGAAAAGCAAGGACGGGACTAGTTTGAAAGCGGAATTCGAAGATTAGTCTTTATCGCCTTTCTGCTACCGGTAATTCCATGTTCAAAATCAAGATTCAGCAGTCCAATCCTGAATGAGATCTTTTGGGCTCGACTCGAGAGGATCAAACAGAAGACAGCGCCATGTTAATGCGATCGCAAGACAAAGAAGCTGCGATCACAACATGAAGAAGCAAAAAAGAGGGTCTTTCATCAAAACTATTGAGCCGGTAAAATAGACTAGTAAAATGAAAGTGGAGATTGAACGCTAGAAGGCGCAGATAGGAACTGCGAGCACGGATTATAAGAAGAAGGCGAGCGAGCTGTGTTCACTTAAAGCTGAACTTCAGGTTTTGTAGTGGGAAATGCTCCAAGGAAAGAGATTGGAAGACGTAGCGCAGTCTGTAATGAGAGCGGGATGGGGACGGAAAGGGTTCCCCCTCTCCTGTAGTAGCGAACCAGTCAATTTTGAATTGAAGAAAGCGTAGGCCCAACGACAAGTCCTCAGCAAACATAAAGACGTGAACGACCAACGAGCGAGTGAACTAGTCAAGAACTCAAATCCGTAATGCGCTTAAGGCATTGATAATCCAAGTCTGTCGTGCGACCGGATCATCTCGGGCAATGTTCTAATATATGGTTCTCATTTTCGAACAAAAAAGACCTTATAAAGAAGCAAGATTCCAAGCTCCAGTGTGCCTGTTCCTGCGCCTGAATCCGATGCAGATGAACTTGTATTGTAAAAGGGAAGGAAATAAAATGCTCAATCTGGGTCACCTGTCTCCGTATCCGCCCTGGGGTACAAAAAGGCCCTCATATCTTTGCGAGGACAGAACTTAAGATGAAATCGAAAAGCTAGGACCAAACTAAAGATTAGGGATCATCATCCGCTTTTAAGCTCGACAACGGCAGAATCCCTATTGGAAACCTTGACCATAGAAAGGTATAGAATATCCAAACGAAAGTATTCCCAAGGTCTCAATGCCAGGTTGAAAGCAGACAAACGATAGGAAGCACTTTAACTCAAGAAGAACGAGTCTAACAGCCAATATGGCTTTTTGGTCCAAAGATCACATCTCCCAGGGGAAAGAGAATGCCCCAAAGACGGTCGGTGTTGTGGTACTTGGATCACATCTCAATGTCTCAATAAAGGGGAAACTAACAGCCCCGGAAATCTCTATAAGAATGCGTCATCTTCATCTTGTGAAATTGACCAATTTTCTCTCATAGTTTTTCTTCTTTACTCCTTTTTTTGAAGAAGATTCGTCAAGTGTTACGACAGTTGGAAGAAAGGGGGATAAATCGACTAAAAGTCAAGGGCGGGTTAGGATTTTAAGTTTTTTAAGTTACCGGGTGTAAGCAGTTCAAGTAGTCCGCTAATCTAAAGGAAGCCAGACTCATACTATCTATTCAACTTCTATGCCCGCAATCAAAGCCTGACGCCGGCCAGCTCAAGCTATAATGAGTTCTTTCCACGGTCTGCTATTCCGGGGATACTTTCTTTTTGATCGGAATGCAGCTGGCTTACCTTTTTCTTTTGAATCACCTAGCAAAAAAGCCTAAGCGCCTATTCTTCCATGAAAGCTGTTAGGAAGGGGGGATTAGCGAGACCCTCATCCAACTCCAGAAACAAAGCAGTGGAAAGTACGGAAGCAGAAAGGGAGACTAGGACAGCTTTGAGGTACTAAGTAGTAGCTACAGAGTACGCTTGTGGAAGGGCATTTCCAATAGCATTTCACTTGGGAGGGCAGTTGGCTTGGAATCATCTTATTAAATCGAAAGAAAGACTGCAGACATAAGCATTTCCCAACTTTGAATATCACCCTGGTCAAGGCTCAACAGCTGGCTGCTTCAGTTAGAGAGGAGAACTGATAAAGGGACTACAACGAACGAAAGGATTGAACCAAGGGCTATTACTAGAATCCCGGGCTAAAGAAAGGGGCATTCGATGGTCTTCGAGATGGTATAGTTCCATTCCAGATTTGATAGTAGGGATCGATTGTCTTGTCTGAGGAATTACAAGTGGACGATTAAGCAAGCTTCCTTTAAGGTCCTTTTTACCCATCTCTGTATAGGCTAAACTATCAACCGCTTTCTTTTAACTTACTTTTCTGTTCCAGTTAGGGCCACAAGACAAGCAGATCTCCGCAGGGCAGTAACCTTATTAAGTGAGCCTTCCACCAGCTGTGAGGTTGAGGTCTCTAAATCGATTTAGGAAGGTTGATCTCGAGATTGGCTTTCATTATATGTTCTAGTTCAAGAGTTCATACCGTGTAAAAGAACTTGATTTTCTCATTTCTCTTTCTGGAATTAGCCATTCTGCTGTATTGGGTTCAAGTCCTTCTTGGATTGGGTGAAGATGGAAGAGATTGGTGGGATACCATTGGGTGGAACTCACTCGAAGCAGGAAATCGAATAAAATAAGCGAGACGAGAGGCGACCAACGGAAGCGACTGTAAAGGTTCAGGTCGATGTAATTGAGTCGACCAAAGGGAGAGGAGCGAAAGGCAAAAGTAACACCGGTGCCAAGTTGCACATTCAAAAGTCATTGATATCCATATTGAACCGGCACTCCTCAAATAAGACTCTTTCTTTCAACGAATCCCAGGATAGTCAGTCCAGATATTAAATAGAATATTCAAGTTATCCTATAATCTTTATTGCTTCTGTCTTCTAGGCTTTCGATAAAGAAAAAAGTCCATGGGACAAATTCGACACAGGAAAGCTTTAACTTACCAATGAAAGAAAAGACATCACGACTGATCAAAGAATAAAAAAGTAAAAGAAAGTCAGGGCGAAGAGTAAAAGAGTCAAAGTAAAACAGTAACAGTATTCAAAGTAAACGGGTATTTATTCAAGTACCAGTGCTATACTTTCCTTAAGGTACTGAAGAAGAGCTGGAGGAAGGACAGAAGCCAGACCCGGTCTGTCCAAGGGTAGCTGTCAAAAGGCAGGAAGGCAGGTGCGATTGCGATAGCCACTTAAACTATATAGGTTGCTAGTGTTAGTGTTGACCACTAAATAACGTTATCACGCCTTCGCTTCGAGTAGGGCTGTAGGCAACCACTGAATTGACTCTTTTTCCATGTTCGGAAAGCCTGCTTTCAACGATTCGTTATCCCTCAAGTATAGAGTAGAGTATAGGAAGGTTTTGATACAATTGAAAAGTCAACTCAATCATCTTCGACCAAACCTTGTGTTCCCGATTCTTGGTCTTCCGGTCGAGATATCACAGTGGGGAGGGGACCAACCAGAAGATAGCTATCAAGTTTAATAAAGTGGTAAGCTTGTGCCCGTGAGTCGCCGGCCTAGGATAGGCCCTGTCATTATACAGTAAGCTCGCCTAACCCGCCAACAATTATGAATCCATTAAGCAAGGGAAAGGTCTAGTTCCCATTTCTCCGAATCGCTTTCGTTGAGCTACGTAACCTATCTACCGAGCGACCTTAGCCCCTTTGCCAGTTCTTCTTCGAGAGTTCTGGTCCTGTAATTAAAGGAGAGCGTCTAATTGTCAGGTTCCACTTTTTCCATTTTTAACTCAATTTCTTTCAACTTCCGATTCTCGCTGACCCATCATGCAAAGGGTACGCCGTTAGAGTAAGTGCGCTTTACTAATATAATTAAAATTAATTATCTAAACTGTCCGTCAATCAAATTGTCTACCCGGTAGCACGTCTTTCAAAATCGAGATTGCCTTGGTTTTTCCAGATTTTGTATTGAGAGAGAGCCGATGATTCTCGT